>NC_056747.1:53252245-53552245 GCF_019279795.1 Protopterus annectens | reverse complement strand
ATTCCCAAAAGTTTTGGTCAGGTATTAATAAACAAACAACCAGGACACTCCAAAACACCTACCCCATCAGGTACCTCCCATAGCAATCCCAAGCATATTGCAGACACCTTTAATACCTTCTTTATAGGTTCATAGGTTCATACTAGGCTATCTGCCCGAGGGCATTTACAAGCCTAGCCCATCGTTTTGTGGCTTGCGCCACCCCTTTAGTATGGGGAACTATACCCATTATTTTGCTGTGCCTCTGTCGAGCAGTGACACTGAGGTAATCCCTGGGGTATATCTGCGATCTCCCATCCATTGGTCAAGATTTCTCTTGAACAAGGCCAGCGAGGTGCTCTGCCTCACATGTACTGGGATTTTGTTCCACAGCATAGGGAGTCTTTGGGTGATGAACCTATCCCTCCAGCACGTCCTATTAATAGCCGTGTCGAGGTTTAAGTCTCCCGCCCTTGTGGCTCTGATGGATCTAGATTTTTTGAGGTGAAGCATATTCATCAAATCTGGGTTTGACATGGCCTTGTATGTTAGGCAAAGGTCACCTCTGAGCAAGCGGTAAGCGACTGAATAGAGCTGGAGTTCTTTCAGTCGGGCAGCATAGGACAGATTTTTGAGACCCTTTATCCTTTTGGTGAGGAACTTTTGTGGCCTCTCCAGCTGCTGCAAGTGTCGGGTCAGATACATTCCGAATGGGGCATTGTACTCAATCATTGGTCTGATGAGTGATGAGTAAAGGGAGACTATGACCTCCCTTGATCTAGATGAGAATCCCTTCATGATAAGGTGGGCAATGTAGAAGGTCTTCCTAACTACTTTAGCTACATGGGTGTCGAATGACAGACTACTATCAACCTGGGTCCCCAGGTCCCTGATAACTTCTTCTGTGCTCAGTGGATTGCCACCTATTTGGTAGCTAGGGTAACCTTGTTTTTCCCGAAGGGTATGACTATGCATTTTTGGCATTTAACTTTAGGCCGTGGCTCTGGCACCAGTTATCCGCTTTCTGTGAGACCCTTCTGAAGGATATCTGTGTCAGATGTGTTTTCTACTATGGCCCAGTTTGCAGTCATCTGCAAACTTTGTCAGCCATAACCCTCCTGTGTTTGCTTGTACTGAAAAGTAGATGCCAAACAAGAGTGGGCCCAGGACTGAGCCCTGTGGGACACCACTTGTGACAGGCTTTGAGTCTGACATGGCGCCAGCAACTCTGACCCTGTGGGTTCTGTCACTCAGCCAGTTTGCAACCCATCTTGTGATGTATGGGTTAACATTTAAGCTGATGAGTTTTTCAATGATACCCGAGTGGGGTATTGTATCAAGGCCTTAGCCAGATCGAGGTAGGCTGTATGGACTGCCTTTCCTCATCAATGGCTTTGGTGACTGTTTCAAAAAGTCAACCAAGTTTAAAAGGCATGATCTGCCTTTGACAAAGCCAAACTGGGTTGGATCCAAAGTCTGCAAATTCCCTATGTCTTTATTTATGAGGTCCATTATGATCCTCTCCATGGCTTTGCAGATAAGGCTTGTCAAGCTAATGGGCCAGTAATTTCCAGGGTCGGTGGAGGCACCGCCTTTGTGAAGTGGGACCACAGTTGCAGTGCGCCACTCCCTGGGTACGTATCCAGAGGTAAGACTTTGATTAAACAGCTGTCCTAGCTGTGGGTTTAATTCCTCATTGAGTTCGTGGAGCACACAGCCAGGGACACCATCAGGTCCCATGGATGCTGTGTTTTTTGCTTTGGAGAGAGCAGTTCTCACTTGGGCGCTGGAGATGTTTGGGGGCTGCAATCGTTTGGTATAGATATCTCTCCTTTTGGGGGGGCGAGAAGTTTGCACTGAACCTGTCAGCCAGTATGTTGGATCAGTAATCTTCACATCATTTTGAACTAGTTCTGAGCATATCTGGGAGTTTCCTCCCAGGTTTCTAACATAGCTAAAGAAGGCCTTATGATTGTCTTTTGAGTCTTTAGCTATTTTTCTCTAAATTTGCTTTGGATGATTTTATGAGAGCTCTTAGTTTTTTTACTTATAGTGATCAAGGGTGTCTTACCTTTTAAGGATTTTGCTCTATCTTGTAGTAGCTTCCTCCTTTTGTTGTAGAGTTTGTTTATGGCTGGGGTCCACCAGACTGGACGCTTGCCTTTGGTACAAAGAGTCTTTGTTTTGCTTGGGATTGCCTTATCCATGCAGTCCTGCAGGTGCTGGTAGAAGGCATTTGTTAGTGATTCAGCGGCTTGAGTACTGTTTTCCGCCAGCTCGGGGGCCTTAAAGGAGACCACACTAGTCTTTAGAAGTGTGAAGTCGGCTTTTGAGAAGTTCTTTACTGTGGTCTTTTTTATTTCAGGTGGGGGTGGGATGAGGACCTCCAGCGAGATTAGTTTGTGATCTGATCTCACCAGTGAGGGGTATACTTTTGGTGTTGAACATTGTGCTCCCATGTTCGTGATGATGAGATCAAGTATGTTATCTCCTCTTGTGGGGATGGTGACTAGTTGTTCCATGGCATTTGAGTTTATGAATTCCAGAAACTTTTGGGCTAGGGTGTTTGGGCTTGAGTAGTGTTCCCAGTCTATATTAGGGTAATTGAAGTCACCTAGTATGATGGTGTTTGGTGATACATTTATCCCTTCTAGTGTTTTCAGGAAGGCCATGTGAGGTTCCTGAGTTTGTGAGGGTGGCCTGTAACATGCTACAATTTGCAGAGCAACTGTTCACTCTTTAGCCAGCTCACTACCCCTCCCTGTAAATACTAGCCTGACTCCCACTTCACTTACCTCTCTTCCCTCATTTCACCTACAACCAGTACCCACTTCCCTCATTTGCCATATTCTTGGAAAACTTAAACCATCCACCCCCTCTGCTGATCTGCTACCTGCTGAATATCTACAAATTACTGCTAAAGCAATAGCATATCCTATCTCCATTCTAATAAATAGAACAATTGTTGTAGGTACAATCCCAATAGTATATCCTATCTCCATTCTAATAAATAGAACAATTGTTGTAGGTACAATCCCAATAGCTACAATCCCAATAGTATATCCTATCTCCATTCTAATAAATAGAACAATTGTTGTAGGTACAATCAAAATAGCATATCCTATCTCCATTCTAATAAATAGAACAATAACTGAAGGTACAAACCCATCAGTCTGGAAAATCTCCCATATTATCCCTCTTCATAAGGGCAGTAACTCTACAGAACTCTCTAACTATCGCCCAATAGCATTACTCTCCCCACTAGCAAAAATCATGGAGAAATGTATCCACCACCAACTATTAGACCACCTACTACAAAATAACATACTAGCAAACTGTCAACATGGTTTCAGGCCATTCCATAGCACCATCACTGCCCTCTTATCCTTTTTCGGACTGTCTCAACAAACATCGCAGTAATAATACTTTTTCTTCTGCTCTCTTTATCAACCTCTTGAATGCCTTCGATATGGTAAACCACCAGGTACTTCTGAGTATACTTAAGTCCCTCTCTCTTGATACTCAGGCACTAAAATGGTTTAACTCCTATTTAGAAAACAGAAAACAAGCAGTACTTTGAGAGAATAACCTTTCCACCCTTCTTCTGGTTACCTTGGGCATCCCTCAAGGCTCCATCTTGGGCCCTCTCCTATTTTCTCTGTTTATCAATGATCTAAACATGAATACTCCACAAGCCACCTGCATACAATATGCAGATGATTCAACATTAATATGCTCTGCTTCATCCATTTCTGAACTGCAGTCCCTCACCCAAGCAACATTTAACATAGTTGAGAACTGGGTCCTCCAATGCTGTCTCCTCCTTAACCCCCCAAAAAAACAAACTTTTGTTCTTTACTCCTACACAAAAGTCCTCCCCCCTCCACTCACTGTAACATCAAACAATGGCACTGTCATAACTCCCAACCCTACCATCAAACTCTTAGAGGTAACTATAGACTACAACCTCACCTTTGATACCCATATCAATACTATGATAAAGTCAGTGAACAAAAAACTAGGCTCTCTGTATAGGCTAAAACAGTTTCTTACGCCAAAAGCTAGAACTACAATTGCCCATACCCATCTTATCTCTACCCTCCTCTATGCCTCTCCCATTTATACTAACCTATCAAAAAACAACCTCAACAAGCTTAATACCTCCTACAATAACACTGCCAGATTTGCCACTGGATCCCCATTTAGAACACACCACTGTCACAATCTCAAACAGCTAGGATGGCTGGAACTACCTAATCAGCTTCTCTTTCACCAACTTATTACTGCCCACAAAACCCTTCATCATCCTAGCAATACTCCTATACTAACTACCCTCATCTCCCCCTACAATAATCTTAAAATGCTATGCTCATCAAGGAAACTTCTAGCATCTACCACAAAATCCAATAATAGGGCTGGTGACTCTCTATTCTCCAACACAGTAGGAAAAACCTGGAACCAGCTCCCTAGTGAACTAACCTCCCACTCCTCTACACCACTTTTCAAAAAGCTACTTAAAACATACCTCAAAACTCACTGGCTTTGCCCTTGTACCAACCCAGACTAAACAGCTACTGCCTACTATTCTCACCTTTCACTTTTCATTGTACTACTGCACTGCCAGTACCTCTCATCAACCTTACAGCTCATGTGCAATTAGCTATCTTACTCTGTACTTCTAAGTTTTTCTACATAATACAACTTAGAGTTTTACCTGCTCTCTTAGCTGACAACAGTATGTACGAATCTTCAACATCTGTATCATCACAATCCTGCTGTATCATAGTTTTCTTGCTCTTATATCAACTTAATCCTGCTATTAACTACACCACTAAAGAAGTGCATCTTAAACTGCTTTCTCATCACTCTATATTCATACTTCCAGTTATGGTATACTACTTTTTCCCTTTTTAATTGATGTTAAGTTCCTGATCTCTAAATCTATGATTTTAATGCTCTTTAGTCTTGTAAGTATACTCTACAAGTTGTTTACAAATGTGTTCTAGGATTACAAATATATTGTTTTTATTGTGTTTATGTATTTTTATCTATGTTGGAGCTTTTCTCCCCGGGACTCCACTGAAAATGGACATATATCCAGTTGGACTAGCCCGGTCAACAAATGTAAAATAAAATAAAAATAATAAATAAATTAATATACAGTTCAACTGTTTATGCTGTAATTAGCTTGCTACAGTGTTTACCTCATTTGCATGATTCTACACACTGTGTAGATCCACTTACTGAATCCAAAATAGTGTGCTACTGTGTGCACACTGCACATCATGATGTGCACACTGTGTAGATCCACTTACTGAATCCAAAACAGTGTGCGACTGTGTGCACACTGCACATCATAATGTGCACACTGTGTAGATCCACTTACTGAATCCAAAACAGTGTGCTACTGTGTGCACACTGCACATCATGATGTGCACACTGTGTAGATCCACTTACTGAATCCAAAACAGTGTGCGACTGTGTGCACACTGTGTAGATCCACTTAGTGAATCCAAAACAGTGTGTTACTGTGTGCACACTGCACATCATGATGTGTACACTGTGTAGATCCACTTACTGAATCCAAATCAGTGTGCTACTGTGTGCACACTGCACATCATGATGTGCACACTGTGTAGATCCACTTACTGAATCCAAAACAGTGTGCTACTGTGTGCATACTGCACATCATGATGTGCACACTGTGTAGATCCACTTACTGAATCCAAAACAGTGTGCAACTGTGTGCACACTGCACATCATGATGCGCACACTGTGTAGATCCACTTACTGAATCCAAAACAATGTGCTACTGTGTGCACACTGCACATCATGATGTGCACACTGTGTAAATGGACCATGTAGGTTTTATTAAATCTGGCCGATGGTTTATTTGCAGCTTCTGTTTACTTGATAATAACGGCATAGCATCAGATTCATTGATAGTTACTAGGCATGCAATACCGAAAACAATTGTATGACTGAGCCCAGTTTCCCAATTGCCGCAGATCACTGTCTGGTTAAGTGGCTTGTTCAGTCTCAGAGTCACACAGTTGGCAAATGTGTATTGTTTTTCCTTTTCCCTGTACTAATAATGCACAGCAAGCTTTTGTACTGCATTTTTGTAATGGTAAGTTATTTTATGCTTTCTGTTTTCTTTATGGGTTTCCTGAAAATTCTCTGTTCTTTGTCATGTGTATATTTATGTTAATGAAATTGCTCTTTTGATGTGTGAAGGCAAATGTGCAATATTTTTGTAATAAAATTTTGTTTGCTTTCTTTTTAATGTCCAATAATGAATAACTATTTACAGGCAGTGAAAAATGATGTATGTAATGAAATGCATGGCAGAATTTTAAAAGTCAAGTAACTCCACTTTAGGACTCGTTTACATTTATTGTTTCATGTCTGACTTCAAAGTTATTTACTGATGGTCAGCCTATATTCAAACACCCTAGGGGTAGTTCTGGCATCTGTGTCATGGTGCTTAAGATGAATGTTTACCAGGTCACTCAAAACTTTAGTACAGAAGGACAGAGCCCTAACTACAACCCAGGAATATTGGGTTTTCTTAGTGAATCTGTCCCTTGTGGAGTTAGCGGGGAAACGGGGCAAAGCAACATTTTTGCTAGTCTCCTGTCCTGGAGGAGGGCTGGGGTTTCATACAATGGGCTAGCTATGATTCGTGGAAATCATTAACATTCGTCCATAGACATGTGCCTAGGGAATGCACATGGGCATTGGTCCAGAGACTGAGTACAGCATCCAAAAAAGCCATTTACATCTGTCAGGATAGCATCATTCCAGGCTGCCTTGATCTCCTGTCTGCAAACTTCAGCCAACTGCTTACACTAAGCACTTCTCCAATCAAAGGAGGAGAAGACAGGATCCTGTTCCAAAGAAGTAAGTTCGACGGAAGTTTGCTCCAATGAAAATTAAAAAAATAAAAAAATAAAAATTCCACGTTTTATTTGGATGTCTACAAAAAAGGATAGAACTGATTTGCATGGGACTGACTGGTTTGCCTCAGCAATTCTTTGCATTGTGTAAGGGCCTTATAGCTCACACTGCATTTCTTTTGCATAGACTATTACTGCTAAGGCTGACCACTCTTGGCTGGAGGCTTGTGGGTGGGAAACGTGGAATGTCATGTTGTCACACGGTCAAGCTCCATTATGTTTACATATGAAGTGAGGTTTGAATGACACTTCAAGTCAGTACTAAGGAATATATGCTTTGTTTCTTCCCAAGAGTAAAAAAAAATCCATTTAGTTCCTCTATGCCTTTCAAAGTCATTTTTGAAAACTAAGTAAAAGGAGCTACAAGACATTGTACATAAAACAGCTATTACATGGATCAATGACAAAGCTTCTTGAATTCATATGATGTTATTGCTTTCATTTAAGACTTGTATGCTTCCCAAGGTTCCATTACCATGTGGTGAGTTGATGAGATGTTAGATGAACAATCTATTTCCTGTGCTAGTCCCCAGTCTGAAAATCCTCTAATTGTGAATGAGTCATCAGCACCTCCCAAGCCATAAAAAATGTCGACACAGAAAACAGACTGTGCATTGTTGATCACATCTGTATTCTGGCCAGCAGTGTTTATGAACTGTAAAAAACTTGCTTCTCTCTTTACATTACTATAAATGTTAACACTGACTCTGGACATTATGACTTTTTTTTTTGCTTTGCATGCAGCACAGACAAAAAATACAACCGTTCAGAAATATATTTTTTCTATTATTTAACAAGAGAAGCATATGAAATGTTATAGAATAGCTAGGTAAGCCACATCACTTCCCATTACTCAGGAAACATTTTTATGAATTACAGTTGATAAGCATTCTGTCTAGATGAACTCAGTAAGTGATTTCCACAGTTCTATATGTGTGACTATTTAAACAGAAATACGTATTAGCTTGTTTAAAGTATCTGGCCATCAAGGTTCACTGAGCTAAAAGTGGATCCCAAGCTCTCCTTTGAAAAATCTCCCCCTTCACTTCTGCTCACTCTTTAACAGTATAGCAGTATGGAATAGATCAAAACATTGATCTACAAACTGTATCCTATGGTCCCTAGGTTGGATCACACAGGATCCTTCTCTACACAGTGTGATAGTAAGTAAATAGTTTTGCTAGACTAACAGTGTTATTTGGCTATCCCAGGAAGGCAGGCACATATGCACTGTCCCATAATTTAACTAATACTAAATAAACTAGTTGAATGGTTATGTATTTTAAGCGAAAAAAAAAGAAAAATACAAAATCAAGGGTTCAGTTTAGATACCAGAGAAAACCTGCCTAATGGCAAAGCAGCATGCAGAAACACGCTCAATGCTGTATCAGCAAGCTACATTCATAGAAAATGATGTTTATGGATACTTTCAGTGTGATATTATTTCATTCATATGAACAGCAGTTTTCCTGTGTGTGCAGTGAGATTTACATACATAACAGTCATGTGTATAACTGGCATTATCCGAGGCACACAAACAGACACAGTAATCCAATAAGATGTGGTCTGTCATATTGCTGGAAAGATGGTTATAATTTAATTTTACTGGCATCTGAGAATAAAATTTTCACTGTTATATAGTTGTACTGACAGATTTTTCATTTGAACCTGCCAAAATAACTGGAGTGCCTCTTTTATTAACATCAATTCCCTAGACTAGCAATGTATGCTTCAAATATAATCATTGTTTGCTGTTCTGCTAAGATGATGATTAAAAGGAAAATATGTTTTATATTTCATATATATTGTTTACAAAATCTCTGCAAAGTAAATCACGCACAAGTCCATGTTTTTGCTATCAAGTTATTATGCGGCCAATATTTTGCACTTTATTTTCTACATTCTTGACTTCATCTCCTGAACTGCCACTGCAAGCTCAGCCTCACAACTTCCAGGCCTGGGTCACTCTGAGTTTCTCATACAGCTGGCAAGGATCTCACTAGTTAGGTAGGGGTGCCATCTTTGGTAAACAGGTGTTTAGCATAGAAAAAGTACTGAAATAAATCCATTTAGCTGCTTCAATTCGTAGAATTCCTTCCCTTTAACAAAGAACTGCTGTATCTTTTTTTTTTTTTTTTTTTATTCCAATATATAGATTTAGATTAGGTTCAGATGCAGCATTTTATACTTAACCAATTGTTGCATCTGAATCTAAACTACACCATTTCTAAGTTGCTTTGGGCTTGTCAGCTCCAAGGCATAGAGATATGAAATTGCAACTATGACCCAAATGATTGCCTTCACTTCATGAGCTGAACACTGCATGACCAAACTCAAGGTAGGAGGAATGGTGAGGTAAAAATGCCTTTTTGTCAGTCTTTTTGAGGGGGTGAGCAGTGATATGCTGGGCATGTCAAATGTTAGCTTCTTGTGGTGGTAGAAAGTTGGAAAAAAGAGACATCACCCACTTAATGTGGTGGGTGGAGCACTAAGGGACATCTACACAGAAGTGAAGCCAATTTCTTCACAATGCTTCATTGCAAACCTACCTAGGCGTTAAGGCATGTGGTGGGTGGGGCACTGAGGGACATCTACACAGAGGTGCAGCCATCTTCTTCGCACTGCTTCATTGCAAACCTACCTAGGCATTAAAGCATAAGCAGCTAAACATGCCAACCACCCACAGTATGGGCATTCCTGTATTCCCTTCCCTCTTTTTGATTGGAGGGAAACTACATGAACAGATAGCCACAGAATATGAATAATTATTATTGAACTGCAAATTTAAATGACCTGTATATTTGTAAATGAATGAAAAGTATGTACATAAATTAAAGATCATAAAAATGCTATAAGTTGGAATAACTACTTTATTTATTCAGAGTCAAAACATCAAAGGCAGATAAGCACTGTGAAATGATTTAAACATATAGTGAGTCTTGCATTTAAACAATTCGCAGACTTTCACATAAAATAACTTTTTAAGAAAAGGCAAAACAAAAATAAGTGGGACTATCGAAATACCCTGTAATTGGCTGAAAGTTAAAATCATAGCGTGGCATAGGACGATACAGCTATTAATGGGGGCATTAAAATCTGGGTCTGTGTGAGAGGTCATTTTTTGAAAAACTTCCAATTCATATAATTCTACAGTAGCCAGTGGGAAAGGTGTGTCGCTGGTCTGCAGGAGTGTTCATTTTTTGATAGGGTTGACCAATGGAGTAGATGATACAAAAGCAAGCCACAGCCATATCTTATTATCAAAACACTGGTCGAAAATAGAAATACTTGAACATCATAGGATGTTGCAGTAAACAATAGGGGCATCAAAAACTGGGGCTGTGTAATTGGTTGCATCTCAAACACACTTGCATCATAGTCGACATGGTGAGCAGTGTGTCTGGGGCCTGTACTATTAATTAATATTGAGACAGCCCATGTGGGATGCCAAATAATAAATAATATGAATGAAACCTGTTAGACTTGTTATTATTCGAATAGTATTGTCATGAGCTGTTTTTTTTAAAAGTGACAAAAACATAAAGGAAAAGCTAGAACAACACCTTATTATGTAATTGACTGACAACTGAAATACTTTTGTGAAATAGGATGTTACAGTTACCAATGGGGGTGTTGAAAAACTAGGTCTGCGTGATAGGTCATTTTTTGAAAAACTTACATTCTATAGCAGGCTTCATCCAAGGTGAAGACAAAGTACAGAAAAATAATGAACTATGCTAATATCAAGTTATTGGTTGAAAAACAGAAATAGTGGCATGCCATAGGGTGTTAAAATAACCATTAGGATCAATGAATAATGGGGTCTGTGTGATAGGCCAAATTTTTAAATACTAGTGTATGACTGCTCTTTAAAGCTGACAATGGAAGCAGTATGTCCAGCGCCAGTAAAATTAGTTGATTTTAGAATGCCAGTGGGGGAAACAAAAACAAAATGCAAAACAAAAAACCTTTTGTAAAAGTAAATACTGACAATTCTAAAATGCAAAAATACTGGTTTCATCCTGATGAATTCGTATGCTGTAATTTATTTGGAGAACAAACCATAAAGTAGAAAAAAACAAAAGTAAAATCAGTGGGAACACCATCTTACCCTGTAATTGGCTGTAAATTGAAATATTAGTGTGCCATAGGATGATACAGCTACCAATGGGGGTGTTGAATTCTAGGTCTGCATGATAGTTTGTTTTTGAAAAATTTCCATCCCATACAATGCTTAAAACAAATGGGGTAGACAAAGGAAAGAAAAAATACCCCAGCACTAACCAAGTTACAAATAATTTGTTGAAAAAGAAGACAAATGCATGCCATAGGGTGTTTTAAGTTACCATTAGGATCAACTGTGTGATTGGTCATGTGTTGGATCAACTAGCATGCCATTGGTCGTAAAAGTGGGAGCAGTACATCTGGGGCCTGCAAAATTAGTTGAATTACCCATGGGGAAATTACCAAGTACAAAACCACAAATCCAACAAGCTAAATTTAATTCAACAATGAAAGTTCACTAAAATCCATAAAGGGAGCATTTGAGGAACATTTTCTATAGAGCTTCCTCAGATCTGCCTATGAAAAAAAATAAAATAACCTGTAATGACACATTAAAAAAATTTAAAGTATAAAATCAATATGTAATGAGCCATATAAAGGGAATATTAGAGCTGGTTTAATATATTGAGCTCTGGGGGACTGGATTAAGAGGGGCAAATGAAAGGCTGGGACACTGGGGTTTAAGTCAATTATTGGGAGGCTCTGCATTTGGAATGGTAGAATGAGCTAGCAGACATCATGAATAAAATAACAAAACTATACTAATATAAGATAAGATACGGTAAACTCAAAAAAGTCAAAAAGGTGCAAACCATGGAGTTCCAGAATCAGATTAAACAATAGCAACCAAGCACTAAAAACATCACTTCTTTAGTGAGGACCATGCAGCAGATATCAAAAAAGCAGTATCATGTGGAATTAGTAGTAAAAAAAATGAATCATTATTCAGCTGAGAAGGCTTATATAAGCTAGGCTTATATAGGCCCCAGGGCTGATAGCATATTACCTATCTATGAACCTATGAACCTAAAAGCAAAGAAAAAAAGAAACCTACTCACCGTATACCATATATATGATACCCCAAAATAAATATGCCTGTCAGTAATAAGCATGGTGGTGTAGTTTTCTAAGATGCATAATGCTGTTGATGGAAATCTGGGTATTTAACCCTGGTGGCTTGCATGCATCGACACTGACTTGCCATTCCAGTTCTTGTTTTTCCAGGTGGTCATTCATTGATCCCTGTAGTTCCTCTTTGGGCACTTGGTCAGTTATGTGGAAATAGAAGGAATGTGGTCATAACTGTGTTTAGAGAGTGCATCATTGTAGTTTTTGTATTGGATGTCAGTCAGATGTCAGGCAATCCTGGTTTTTAGCTTGTTGACTGTTTTTCTGCTGTAGAGTACTGGGCAATGGGAGCACTGAGCCCTCTAAACAACAGCCTCAGAGGTGCACTTACAGGGGTCATGACTTTGGTAGTACCAGTCAGTGTTGGAGCAGTGAAAACCAGACCAATTGTGTTTAGAGAGTGCATCATTGTAGTTTTTGTATTGGATGTCAGTCAGATGTCAGGCAATCCTGGTTTTTAGCTTGTTGACTGTTTTTCTGCTGTAGAGTACTGGGCAATGGGAGCACTGAGCCCTCTAAACAACAGCCTCAGAGGTGCACTTACAGTGGTCATGACTTTGGTAGTACCAGTCAGTGTTGGAGCAGTGAAAACCAGACCAATTGTGTTTAGAGAGTGCATCATTGTAGTTTTTGTATTGGATGTCAGTCAGATGTCAGGCAATCCTGGTTTTTAGCTTGTTGACTGTTTTTCTGCTGTAGAGTACTGGGCAATGGGAGCACTGAGCCCTCTAAACAACAGCCTCAGAGGTGCACTTACAGGGGTCATGACTTTGGTAGTACCAGTCAGTGTTGGAGCAGTGAAAACCAGACCTTTTGCTCATAAGGAAGTATTTACAGTGGGGGGGGGGGGGTCCGCATGGAAACATACCTTTTGGAGCAATAAGTGAGTCCGAAGATGTCCTGCCCATTCTTTCTACAAAGACTCTAAGATTCCTGTTTCTCCATTTCTATCTACCTGGAGGTTCAGATCAAACCCCAGAACTTAGAATTGTCTGGTAATATGCCATTGAAGGTGGGTCTGTTCCTAAATATGACCCAGTTATCCCTGATAATGTCTATGATAACATTGCAGTCTGTGGAGTATGCGATGGTCATGGAAGTCTCGTGGTTCCTGTCTGTGTTGTTTCTTCTTGTCCTGCATTGTCTGGAGGTGTTATCTTCATCTAGCAAGATTGTATTTGAGGAGGGAGATGGGTTGGAGCATTCTGTGTATAAATTTTTTTCAGTATCCGCACTAAGTGTATGGATTTTTTTTCAGATTTATTATGTTGGTGGTAAAATCCTATAGTTCCTACAAAACTCTTGCCATCCTGAGACCTTGGGATTTAATCACATTCTTTTTAGCTTGAAAGGATGCATGCTGTTATGATGTAGTAATAGGTTGACCCTGGTGGGTTTTTGATACAGGTGATTGGAAAGGTGATCAGAGCCATTGAGTTTTGAAATCTTAAGATCTAGGAAGTCAGTGTTTCTCCTGTCATGCAATGTGGTAAAATTCAGGAAGTTAGTGGAATTTCTGATTTAACTGAAGAAATCAAAGTGCTAAAGCTTTGTGCCATTCCAGACAATAAATATGACATCTATATATCTGAAATAATATCCCATATACTGGTGAAAAGGAGAGTTGAAGATGTGTTCCTTCTCCCATTTACCAAGGGAGGTATTTGCTAGGGTGGGAGCCATAGCCACCCCCATGGCTATGCCACATTTGTGTTAAACTGAAAGAAGTTGTTTTCCAGTAAAACTCAAAAGAGCATGCTAATGGCTTCTGTCTCAACATCCATGGTTACACAGTAATCCCTGAAAGATTCTATCACTGCTTGAAGGCAGTAATTATGTGCAAGTACCATGTAGCGTGCTTCCACATTGATTTTGACGAGGAAGGAGTCATCTCCCACTGGAACATTGTGGATTTTCTTGAGCAAATCACCTATATCCAAGATGAACGATGGGTTACACTCTGCTAGGAATTTGATCTGGACCTCCAGGTAGATAGAAATGGGTTCATTGATGCTACCCCCACTGGCTATAACTGGCCTGCAAGGTGGCTCCATGAGGTTCTTGTGGGGTTTGAAAATTCCAAAGAACTTAGCTGGAGATGAACCAGTTTCAGGTATATCTTGAGGGACAGACACAGGGAAGAGACAGGGATAAAGGTAGAGTTAAATTTATCAGCCAGTAGGTTCACTATATCTTCAGCCTCAGTGTAGGTAACATCAAATCATCACATTTGTATTTACTGAAAGGCATTAGCATTTACAAAGTCCAGGAATCTCTGTGTTTGTGCACTAGTGGCGGTGTACTTTTCCTAGTCTATAGCTGGATAGTTAAGATCACCTAAGAAAATCATAGTGGGTTAATACTGAGTGATTCTAATTCTTGTAGGTAGGCACAATTACTTTACTTTGTCATAGAGTGAGTTCTATAGCAGCTAACATATGGTACTAGACCTTTCTGATGGTTATTTGGACATGAAGAAGCTCTAGCATATCATACCGTTTTACCAGCCTTGATGCGAGTCTCTTCTGGATGCAGATTGATACTCTCTTCTGGATGCAGATTGAGACAGCTCAACCTATTTTTCCCTCCTGCACACTAGCTTGTCTAAGCCTGTAGAAGGTGTTATAGCCCTATACAGCCAGTGTGTTCTCCACTATTTTAAACAATGCCTCAGCCACTACACATCAATGTCTTTTAGGGCAAGATGAGCCTGTAGGGAGTAGAGTTTCTCACTGCAATTGAAACCGTAACTGAATAATTAACTGTTGAATTGCTTGTTCAGATGTTTTACATCATTTAATTCATATTGAAATGCCCATAGCATCTGAGCATGCTTTCTCAAAGGTTGCATTTATTATTATTCGCTATTTCTACAACAATCATAGTTATGCTTAGTGGTGAATTATCATTTCTAATGTCATACTTTATTCACATCTAAATACTTTTCTAAGCCCCAAGGCCATATTAAACCACAGACTCCACATTTAAAGTGTTACTTTACTATTCATCCAATTATCCAAATAAGGTTTAACCAAGTTTAATGTCGAGCGACTTCCCCTACGCACAGGAAGTCTGTTCCATGCCCTAAAAATAAACCTTGTTATCCTCACAATTCTCCTAAGCTCTAATTTGTAAGTTATTCTATTATTTCTCAAATTGTTGTCCATCACAGCAGTTTCAGTATATGGCTTTTAACTCCTTGCTATGTACTGCTCAGTAGGTAAGACACAATCTATCCCTCAGAAATCTAAGGTTTATAGAGTAGAAATCTAAAGATTTAAGTCTATCACCATAAAACATATCCATGACTTTAATAATCCTTTTGGCAAACCTTCTCTGGACTCTTTCCAGAATATGTAGAGCTCCCTTAATGTAATCACAAAATACAGAATTATATTCTAAAATAGATGTAAGAGGGAGTTCACAAAAACTTTTACACAGATGTGAGTTATATAGATTTTAACAAGGTTGTAGAATTTGTTATTCATGAACTACTAAATTATAGCCTGAAAGCCATGTAACTAAATAAGTATCAAACAGTCCTGGCACAGCTACAATTTTACAAAAGAAGCTAATGAACAGGTGTGGGAACTTCAGAGGTCTGTGTTGTACCCCACTTGTTTTCATTTAAATAACACAAAATTCCAAAAATTACTATGGTGAGTTTAAGTATATAACCTAAAGATATGTAAAGGTAATGTAAATCAAATCGCTTGAACAAATGATCCAACAACGTCAGATTTCAAGATTTTATACCAATTAGCATGGAAGACAGCAATATAATCTGAAGCGGTGAAGAATGCTACTCTTTTTCACCTCAGAATAGCTAGGGTGGAGCAAAGGGGGTAGCAGGCACAGGCAAAGGGTGTTGGGAGGCACATTTTGCAGAAGCCAATCAGTTGGTAGTGCATTACTTTCCACACTGTTCCAAAAATACTGTTTTTGATGTCAGGAATTAAGCAAAACACTTTCTTCAGCTCTTCATATGTGGTGCTACAAATGTAGCAAACTACTTGTAGAAATTCTTTTAAACTCCACAAGTTGACCAGCATACAACATCTGATTTGGTGCTACGATGTGTGAGACAGGTGAAGAGTGGCAGGTCAAAGAATGGATTAATCTATTTATTTATTTTCTGCTTCTCAACTTAGAGTTTAGGGATGCCATCTTAGGGATTAGCGCTGGGCACTAGATAAGCCAGTTATGGAATTTCAACACTAAATGTTAGAGAAGGTGTTCAGGAGTAACCTGTGAAGAATGAAGAGTCACTTGGGCATTCCTGAAAATTGGTTTTCATCAAGCTGACGTCCTACACAGGATTATGTGAAAGGAAACTTATACCTGCACAATAAAAATAGCTTTACATTTGCAACACACACTGCTGTAAAAAAAAACTGTCCTGCATAGAATTAAGGAATACAAGCTATATCATCACCAACTTCAGAAGTACATTCTCAAAAATGTCTGTGCAAAAGAGAAACCAGTAGGGATTTAAGCTGGTCTTCTTTTCAAAGTTCAGGCTATCTAAATGTGGCCCTTCCTATTCAGATAATGTTTGCGTAGTGTGCCAGGGATTACTCTGAAGTCAAATGCAGAAATGAAAGCTGCAGCACAGTAATTAGTTTTAGCCTCCTTACCATCTCTTACTCCACATTGCCCATAACATTCCACTTTGTATTATGCTTCTGTTCATCCAGGCATGCTGTGGATACTCAAGAGACACGATTAATACTGCAAATCAAACAGCAAAACTGCAAGCGTAAGTTTCTGTGTTGCATTTAATAATGTAAAATAATACAAAGAAGAAGAAAGGCTCAAAGTATTTTTATACTACTCTAGGTGTCCTGCTGCAAGGAATTTAATCCACTGGATATTTATTTGCAAAACTGCAGAATAAACCTTTTCAGTCCATTCTGACAATGCACAAGGAAATATTTAAAGCATTTTATCTTCCACATTATTTCTGCATGAAGGTCAGCATTGAACCTTTCTTTTATTCATTGATTTAATTATGAAAACAGGGATTACAACCAGTCAGCTAGATATCTATATTGCAAAAATACAGATGTCACTTGTACTTTTGGTCAGCAGTAGGTCAACAAAAAGTGTTTGCACCCCCTGTACCCCTGATATAGAGGGATCTGCTCTGACATCCCAATCTCTAAATATACTGCCTGAGAGCTCAACCTTACTCAAAGGGCATGTTTAGCGATCAGTTCTGTACACTTAAGTGTCTCACTGTCAGATATACAGTTGAGTCCATATCTCCATATCTGATCATCGTACATGCAAGAAAGTTGGATCATGATTATGTGAAGGACAATCAGACACACACACACACATATTGTGTGAGAAGTAAAAATTGTATTTTTACATGTGGTAAGGAAAACAGGTCAGGTTCTTGTGAGAACTACCATAAAATATTGCTTCTGTGAATATTCTGTTCATACTTTGCATGTCTTTATCTCATTTTCTTGTGAAGTTATGTTTTTTTTTTTACTTTAAATGTTGTTCCTAACATTCATACTGTTCTAAGTTGGGAGGATGTTTATAAATTGTGAAACAGGATGAAAAATACAATTTTATTTAAGGTAAGAAAAACAAGTCACAGCTTCCTTTTGATGGCTGCCAGAAATAAAATACCTGGAACCATATTATAATATAACTGCAGTTTTCTTGTTTTTTTTTTAAGCAGTGACATCTTAGTTTATTTTTATTTTTTCTCTTGGAGTTTTAAAAAGTTTATGTTATGAGTACAGAGAAATATGGTGATTCCAATTTTGGGGTAAAGGAACTAACATTTTCAAAACTCTGACAGGAGATGAACTACATTTTAAGGAAACAGGTCGACATTTTTATGCGAGAGATGTCAGGAAACGTTGCTTTTGTGTCCATAATATTTCCAATGTTTTGGTTTATTGTTTCTATAATTATCTTGTTTTCTTTTTTTTTATTGCCGTGTTATTTTACTTTTTCTCATGTTTAGTAAGTTCAGTATTGTGGTCAAACATATATCCCCATGTTTCCTTCTGTGGTGCTATTTCTGAATTGGAGGATGAGATAAGAGATGATAAAGGGCTGCACAGTGGCAAGGTTGGCACACTGACACAGTGGACAGAGTTGTCACATCACAGCAAGAGGTTCTCCTGTGGATTCTCAGCTGAGATGCCATTTGTGCAGAGTCTGCATGTCCTCTCATAGCTTTAGCCACATGTTCCAGCACACTCTTAAAATTTCAGTGTCTGATTACAACCAGTAGCCATTACTGTCCTACAAAGTAGGGGTAATTAGATAAAACCTATATGTTATGCCATTTGTTTAAATATAAAATTTAATACAAAACGTACCTAGTCATAAATATAAGTCAAGAGTACATAAAGCACACAAATGACTTACTTTTCTTATCAACTCTTCCAGATTTAACTATGCATTCAGCTTGCTTCCAAAGGCCAAAAGCAATAATAATATAATTAGACATTTAAATGGAAGAGATCATTCAATAAAAACTGATGACATACAACATGTATCTAGAAGAATTTAAAGGATAGTATGAATTTACAGTGGAAGAATCATTTGGATTGTTTCTGCTTGCATATTAAAATGGAATCTTAGATGTATTCCCTTCATGCTTTAGAACTTTGACTATGTTTAGATCTGATGAGGTCAGCGGATACTGTATGTATACAGTCCTATGAGTGTTTCTGCTTTCATATTATAATGGACACTGGTTGATGAAATACATTGCAATGCATCTGTGCAGCAAACAAAGCTACTAGAGCTATCAAGCAAGAGGTTTGAATTGTTGGATATTGTTACATTCAGATATGACCATATTATTTTTCTGTTGCAATTAAAAATTATATTAATGATCTCTTCCATTTAAATGTCTAGTTTTTGATTTGCGATAAGTTGGGTAGATGTATGACTGCAACAACTTGAAATATATGACTATGCCCATTTGCATTTCACTTTTACCACAATTTAATGCCTGAGGGTTACACAGAAAGTATCTACTGTTTTTTCAGAGTAGGGAAGAAGGCAATCCCAGATATGATCCATGTGCCCTCACAAGCATTTTATTTATTTAAAATTTGTTAACCAGGAAAATTTGTCTTGGAACAAAGCCAATTTTCAGCAGAGGCCTGTGGAGAAACACTCCAGATGCATGTTTTTGTAAACGTCAGAAGAAACCGGAGCATATGGAGGAAACCCATATGAACACAGGGAGGACATGCAGACTCCGCACAGAAGGCAGTCCAGCTGAGAATCGAACCAGAGAACTCCTTGCTGTAAGGCGACAATGCTACAGCTGCACCCCTGTGCTATTTCTTCTCAGCTTATAGATAAGTACTGTGTCATCAGGCTAGACTTTTAAGCCTTGGACATAACTTATTTTTCCATGAAAGGAAAAATTAGATTATTATTTTCCTTAGTCATAATTTTGTATTCAGGCCATCACTAGACCAAACCTTGTGGGAAAAAGAGCTCCAAAACGCACCTCAGAGCATTTAAATTCCTAAAATCTCTGGGTACCTAGCAGCCTCCAGACCTCCAACTTAATTAAATGGCTTCCTACACATTTATTACAGTACAGTCTTGGCCAGTTAGTGTGTGTTGAAAGGATGTAAGACAAAGCTGACAAGTAAGACAGTGAGAAAACAAAGCAAAAATACTCAGGATAATTTGAGTAAGCAAGGATGGAAAGAAAAGAAGGGATCACTGGGGTATGCACCAGAGTGACAGTAGAAAGGAGGGATGTAGAATGCCATGCAACAGTTTGCCTAAGACTCCACATCATGGTTGCCCATTCAGTCAATGTATATGTCCTCTAAATATTGGTGCTTCTGGCAGTTGCTTGTTAAAAGGGTCGTGGCTATCCAGAGGCAAAGGGTGTGTTTTTGTTATGCAGGGGGTGTGGCTTAATTCTCAGGAAATGAAACAATGAAAAGGTGGCAACCCTCACACACACACACACACACATGCGCACACACACACACACACACACACACACACACACACACATTCTGTCTCCCACGCACACGCACACATATTTAACCATTCATGTACACACATTCCCAGTCATACATACAAACACACACATGCACACCTATCCATCAACAAACTCTCCTTAGTCAATCACGCTCATGGAAAATCCCACATGCATGCTCCAAAGCATTCATACACACACACACACACACACATATATACATACACAGACATCTACACATATCCACACATTAACAACCCTCACTTCTTATTTGGATTTGTCTCCACTAGGCATACCCCCTATAAAAATGGATGAGAGACTGCCATGTTTTTACAGCAGTCACTTCTTCCCTCCTAGTATAAGCATTTCCTTGGCAGAGCAATTCTCTGAAAATTTTGACCAAGTAAATTGGGAGACATTAACATTTCTGGGGAGGAGCACATGGTTAATTACCATTAACCACTCCCCCCCGACTGCTGCATTACCATGCAGTTCTGCCTACCACATCAGGAGAAAACCTCAGTGGTAAGGCGGTCTCTGAAATAGAATGGTTTAGCATGGTGAGGAAAACTGTCAAGCAAAGACTTTCCCATCACAACAAGCCTCCAGGCTTAATCCCACTCAAGAGGGTTATGGAAAGGAATTGATGGATTTAAAAGAAAGATTAATAGCCAGGTCATATAAATCTGATGAAATCTCTGATGGGACCCAAGAAATTCAACACAATAGGATTGATGTAGCTTGTCCATATTTCTTTGATATGGGTACTAATACATATCGAATGAGACAAGGACCAATACCAGCCACTAGCAGTGAGCATTCTGCTCAGAAATTTCCTCTATTTTTTACACATGATGTTGGGAATGCTAAAAATATTATTGACAGACATTGGGGGGTTTTGACAGTTGATCCATGTATTAAAGAGGTAGTAGGTGACAATCCTCATTTTTTATTTAGGAACAAGAAGAATTTACATAGGATTTTGTGTTACCCCAGGACTTTTAATTCTCATAGTACTGATTTTGAATTTAAATGCCCTTCTCCATGTAATAGTTGTAACTTCTGCAATTCTATTCTTGAAAATAACAGGTTTGTGCATCCGGTCACTTCTCAATGTTTTATATTTGGTGTGGAAGCTAACTGTAACACTGAACATGTAGTATACCTTGCTCAGTGCACTTCCTGTAATGCCTTCTATGTTGGTAAAACTGACAGAAGGCTTAGGGACAGGATAAGAGAACACATATCAAATACGCATAAAATCTAGTACTAATGCATTATCTAAGCACGTTCTTGAAATGGATAGTTCACATACATTTAAGTTTATGGCCCTCCAAGTTAATATCCCCAGTATGAGGGGAGGAGATATTAGAAATTATACTGAAAGAATCGAGCTGAGATGGATCATCAGACTTAAGGCACATATTAGCCCAGGTCTGAATGACAAAATCTCTCTTAAACTGGTTCTGAAGAATAGGAAATTAGTTGTGAGATAGTAATAGTTTGCTATTTATCTGTGTATTTTTCTCATACATGAATTCCTAGTATAAAATACTGTTATTCAGTATTTTGATATGTTATGTAAGAAATATATTTTATATATATTTGTTTAAGAGTTACATTTCCCTTTTAAAGCATATTTTAATGTAGGCAATGATGTCATCAATTATTTACATAATTAACAGCAAGAGGTTCTCCAGTTTAATCCTCAGCTGGGGGTGCCTTCTGTGCGGAGTCTGCATGTCCTCCCTGTGGTCACATGGGTTTCCTCCAGGTGCTCCGGTTTCCTCCCACATCCCAAAGACATGCCGCAGGTGGATTGGACACTCTAAATTGGCCCTAGGTGTGAGTGTGTGCGTGTGTGCCTTCTGTGGAAGGTTGGGCGCCGGGCTGGCAACTCGACACCGTAAAACTCCACTGCCAATCATGAGCAGACAGGTGATCTGCTGTGGCAACCCTGAACAGGGAAAAGCCGAAAGAAGAAAAAGAAGATAAGGAGAAGTGTTAGTTGCATTCTTTGTTAATGGTCTGAGGAAACCTGTTGGAGAAAGCACTTACCTGATTTGTATCCAGAATAAACGTTTTATTGGACTTTTATGGAACATCTTTTTATTGGACTTATCTCTTGTCTATGTGAATAACGCTATTCTGCATAGGTTTGCTCCTTTGTCATAACTATTACTTTATTAAGATTCATCACCGTTACTGGCTTAGAAGCATTTATTTCCTGGTGGTTTCTGTTAATTATTATTTTTTATACTATCCTACATAAGTGAATAATTGACATATATCATTAAATCTCATTTCATATATAACTTAATTCATAAAACAGTGGTTAAGCTACAAGACACAAGTCAAGGTGAATAGTTACATGTCTTTGCCAATAATTATTTACACATGGTGGCCCAAAAAAGCTCTGTACTAAGTCCAGTTGTTTTTGGACTATTCTCCTCAGACATGAAGTGGAAATGTACTGTGAATAATCAAATATGCTGATGACTGCAAACTGAATAATATACTTACTTCTGTAAAATTCTTAAACTTTGTAGATGGGCCTTCTCATTACAGACCTTCAGGTTTAAAGTTCAGCATAATCCCATTGCCAAACACCATAATGTAGTGGTCAGTCCAGCAGATATTGACCAGCCCATGAACCTGAAACCAATGGTTTCAAGTTTGGGGGAGGGTCAAAGGTAACGTAGCCTTGTGGTTATCACCAGCAGAGTATATGAATATCTATTCTCATGCATCTGCATTAGTGTTTCTGTATAACTTTTGCATGTGGGATATGGACTTCTTTAAGGAGTCTGAATGGTGGGGAAAAAAAACAAATTTACATATATTAAATCCGAGATGGCCATTTCTCATAATATTCTTTTTTCTCACTGGTATGGCAATTTCACAGTTGGTATATATAAGTTCAGGGGTGCAGGTGCAACTACAAGATCACACTGCTCTGGAGACGAATATTCTCTATCCTCACTCTCACATAAAAAAGGTAGCACTTTTGGATCACTAACAGGCACCCTGCCTCTCAGAAGAGAAGTCGGCAAACATATGAAATGCTAACAAAAATGAAACAAGTCTCCTTAACAAATGACAACTTAAACTCTCAAAGTCTTATTAAAGAGCTTACAGCCTTACCCAAAATAAAACACATTGCTGCCACATATTGATGAACTGAGCAAACTATTTAACCAATGTTCTGTTCAAGGGGTTAGGACATTGCTGAAATCATTCTGCCAGCTGTGTCTGTGATCATCTAATATTGAATCCCATATACACACACACACACACACACACACACACACACACACACACACACGTTACTCACAAGACTTCAAGTGCTTGAAATATCGGCTGAAGAGTTTGAAAATGAATGTTTTGAATGTTGCTAGTCTTTTGATACATGAGTATCTGGTTGCATGGCAGTTGCCAAGAGAAGACAGGCTTGCCCACCTCTGGGAAAAAAACAGTTTTTGTTTTTATTCAAACTTTGTGATTTGAGATCTTTTGCTTTCTAAAGTTTTTGATTGAAACTGTTTTTTATCTATAGAATGTGGAGGCCAACAAGTAATACTTTGATTTCTGACTTTATTTCTGACTTATTACTGCAATTAACATTTAATGCAGAAATACACAACTTATTTTTATATATTGCATTGTTGTTCCTGACTCCACTTGCTATGTTTTAGGTAGGCGGAAACCTTGCAGAAATACACAACTTATTTTTATATATTGCATTGTGGTTCCTGACTCCACTTGCTATGTTTTAGATAGGCTGAAAACTTGCACCGGATGTAATTTTGAAGATGAAAATCTTTGTGGCCTTGTTGGTATGCATGTGACTTACCATGAGGCACTGATTTATCCCCAAGTGCATTTTTGCTGTACATAAAAAAACTGCTCGGGTCATCTTCCCACAGTGCACAGCACTGCAAAGCATATACAACCTTCTTACAGTAATTGTTTGCAGGAAATTACTCCCTGCAGCTGAGTACGTGTGCTACATCATAAAAATAGTGGCATCTCACTTTCAAGAGGCATTGAACTAAGTGCCTAAGCTGCAACCCTCATCCTTCCATGGACTAACAAGAAACTATCATTTATCTGCTGTTGAACTTTAACCTTGTTTTTTAAGCCATGTCGCTATGAATACCTACTTTCCTTACCTACTGATGTATTCTGACATTCTTACTGTTTTCAAAGTTTGTTTTTATTAAACTATCATCTATTAACTTATAATGTTACCCCATAGTCACACGGGATCTTATTCTGCTTACTTGGTTTTTGCACTGTTTGTAACATTTGCTATTAAGCTGCAGGTTTCTGCGTTTAACTGGGGTGTATATGGGTATATGACTTTATGAATTAGATCCTGATTTCCCCATGTAGCAGCTAAGGTCTGCTCTCTACTCTCATTCTCTTATTTGCTTCATATCCATTTGCTGCCATAGCCTAGCCTTCGCAGCACATTAGTTTCTCTATCTTCTTCCACAGCCTGCCCCCCCACCCCCAACTTTTCTCAACCTCTGCAACCTTACCTCTTTCCAGAATGGTACTCTTCTCTGTTTGTTACCGCCTCCTTCAATACTCACACACATTTCTTCCCCCAACTTTTATTTCTTATGTGACCAGTCATATTCCTTTCCCTTAAACCATGCTGTTTAAAACCCAAAAGGATCTACAATGCCATTCAGACTTCTCCTCCTGTTCACCATTTAGTGTGCTTAATTCTTCTTCTTTTGGTAATTATTGCTCAACTGTATCACTTTTGCATTCTCAGCTTACCAGTACATCACAGGGTCACTGACGTGATACTCCATGCTAGGGAAAAAGGTACAGAATATTTACAGGCTACCACAGTAGCTGACACATGAGTAAATAAATGTCTCAGAGAGGTGGAAGAGCTCCTGTTAAACATGTCCAATGCAGGTAAGATGGTAACTAACTGTCTGCAGAGGATGCAACAATTTAGTCCTAGCATGCTTAGGTATTGATGTACACTGACCCACGTTTTATATATATATATATATATATATATATATATATGTATATATTCCCCAGATACACCTGGGCTGCAGTTGTGTCATATACAATGCCCATAACTTGCATATGCCTGTTTACGTGCTACATGTTGGGCGGAGAAATGCATACATTTTGATTGGCCATAGGAATCTTACCTTCATGGTTTCACTAGTTTCCATGGAGGAGGGCCTGACACAATAGGTTAGCAGCACATGCCTGCAACCTCTGGCTGACAATGATGGCGTCATGCATATTCCACAGTGTAATGACACAGTTGCACTTTCACATCCACTACATATGAGATGTGGAGGGGCAGGATGAACCCCCATCCATTGCCTGAGTCCTGTCCCTGTTAGCCCCACCCAAGGTACAAAGGAATCATCAACACAGATGGCATTTGTGAGCTGCATTGCTTCAGCCAAAGGTGAGAGGTGTGTAGGTGGTCATCACTGTCATGACTGCAGGTCCTTTCCTAGTCTGCGTGCGGAACTTGGCATCAAATTAATGTGTAGATCAGTGGGCCAGGCACAGATAGTCACTATGCAACATTATGGTGAAGAATTCATACCTCTCAACCTCTTAGAGCAAGAAATCTGGACAAAGCCACAAATAATGGTGAGATAAAGGTCCAAAAAATAGGGACACGTTTTAAATATTAGTCTTACAAATTCATAAATTTGATAGAATAACAGGTTTTGCATTAGCATGAATTTTCTGAAAGATATGAGGTCTGGAAATCAAATGTCTGCCATTATTTTCTGACTTCAGTCCCCAGTGATTTGCCAGAAAATTACAATTTTAATGGAAATGGACAAAAATATGAGTCAAAATCTGGACATTCTGTGAAAATCAGGACAGTTGAGAGCTATGGTGAATATTATGAGTGTGCTGTATACTCTAAGCAATCAGAAGCGATCACTTCAGTGACTGTGTGACAACCTCCATCAAGAGTGACTTGGCATATCCAGACCAGGAACAAAATTCCCTGCAATGAGTAGAGGTGGCCCACAACCTGCAGCACATCTACAGTGACATAGTATATAGGTAGCTGGAAAAGACATGCGTGCTATACATAGAGACAGCCCTTAACCTGCACTGCATGCAGAGTAACATAGCATGTGGGGACCTGCAACAACCATGCTTGCTATGGACAGAGGTGGCCTACTACCTGCAGCACATGCAGAGTGACATGGACTATAGGGATCTAGGAACAAACATGGTTGCTATGGGTAGAGGTGGCCCACAATCTGCAGCACGTGCAAAGTGACATTGATTTAGGGAACCAGAACAAGCATGCCAGCTATGGATAGAGGTGGCCCACAACCTGCATCACAGGCAGAATGACGTGGCATATAGGGACCAGCAACAAACATGGCTGCTGTGGGTAGAGGTGGCCCACAATCTGCAGCATGTGCAAAGTGACATTGCTTTAGGGACCCAGAACAAACATGCCAACTATGGGTAGAGGTCGCCCACAACCTGCATCACAGGCAGAATGACATGGCATATAAGGACCTGCAACAAACATGCCTGCTATGGATAGAGAAGCACATTCAGAGTGACATGGCATATAGAAACCTGGGACAAACATAAAATAAAAAACATGAACAAAGAAAACTAGAAATATAAAAAGCAACCAAAAGCCAGTGAAAATTTACATTTGTTCAAAAAGACTAGCATTTTAGCAGACAACTACTTTCAAGGAGTACAAACATTCAAATAACTTAACATCTTATATATCATCCATAAAATCTAATCCAATTAAACAATTAAATAATTATATTAAAAATTTCCAGCTTGGAACAAACATGCCTGCTGTGGCTTGCAGCAAATCCAGAATGACATGGTTTGTACAGTAACCTGGAATAAACATCCTTGATACAGGTAGAGGTTTCCCACAACCTGCAGCACATGCAGAGTGACATGACATATAAGGATATGGAACAAACATTCCAGCTATGGGTAGAGGTTGCCCACAACCTGTAGTGCATGCAGGGAGACGTGCCATACAGGGACTTGCAACAAACATCCATGCTATGGGTAGAGGTCTCCCACAACCTGCAACGCATGTAGAGTGGCATGGTGTATAGGGACCTGGAACAAACATGCTTGCTATGGGTAGAGGTGGCCCACAACCTGTAACACATGCATGTGTGCTACTGCATAAATCCAAGCAGTGGAAGCAAGTATTCAGAAATCCAAACACACGTTTAAGGACATTCAATGCCTGTGACAGTATGGTGATGTATGCTAACTGTGCCAAGGTCTGGGGACTACATAAGGGGGTTAGCACTCATGGTTCCAAGGCATGTCCTGCATCACCTCTAACACACATCAGTAGACACACTTTGCCTGCATATCCCCTGTAGCTGGCAAGGTGTGAACCTACCAACTAAATGACATTATGGGAAGTCACCCTAAATGACAGACTCAACTAGATTACACATTTGTCAGATGTGGGAAACATGGGAACTACTTGGATGGTAGACAGATACATTGTATATGATACCCTGTGCATACAGACACATTGCATAAGATACCCTGTTCACACAGACAGATTGTATATGATATCATGTGCACACAGACACATTGTATATGATACCCTGTGCACACAGATACATTGTATATGATACCCTGTGCACACAGACACATTGTATATGATATCCTGTGCACACAAATACATTGTATATGATACCATGTGCACAGAGACACATTACATAATACCCTGTGCACATAGACACGTTGTATATGGTACCCTGTGCACACAGACACATTGTATATGATACCCCTGTGCACACAGACACATTGTATATGATACCCTGTGCACACAGACACATTATATATATATATATATGATACCCTGTGCACACAGACACATTATATATATGATACCCTGTGCACACAGACACATTATATACAATGCCCTGTGCACACAGACACATTGTACACAATGCCCTGTGCACAGACACATTTTATATGATACACTGTGCACACAGACACATTGTATATGATATCCTGTGCACACAGACACATTGTATATAATATCCTGTGCACACAGACACATTATATGATACCCTGTGCACACAGACACATTATATGATACCCTGTTCACACAGACACATTATAAATGATACCCTGTGCACACAGACACATTGTATATGATACCTTATGCACACTGACACTACATATATGATACCCTGTGTACATAGACACATTGCGCATACACACCCTGTGCAATGCACATCAGCTGACATTTAGTGGTGTGGAAGCCTTTCCATTTGATATACTGAATGCAATGTGGATGAAGTCGGTGACCCCTGGATTTCATGGAAATGGACTATGTTACCGAAAGCCCACACTGTGATGGTTCTCTCCCCTGCTATCCATGTACATCATATATGCTACTCTACATGCTGTAGTATCATGCCAAGTAACTGATGTAGGTTTTGTAAATGTAATGTCCATGAAGCTCCTAATGTGTCCCTCATTGGACTCTGTTATTTTCAAAAAGTTTCTTTATGCTGGATGAGTCTAGTCACAAAGTACCGCCATTACAGTGTTTCTTGCACTGTAAAGGATTATCTAGCAACGTTCCACCATTTTGGGGAAGTTTCAGTGTGCTGTGTACTGTTTATTCACAAAATGCAGTTAGTTCTAAATGTTCCCTACTCTTTCTTCTGCCCAGTTCATTTGCACAGTGCAATTATTTGAAATGTTTCTTACACTGATAAGATGTTATTTCTTGCTGTACAGACATTTTGAGAGTATTACAGTGCCTGAGAGACTTATTTCGCAAAGTTCAGTTATTCAGACGCTTATTGTGCCATTGGGCAAAGTTACAAATACTGGCATAATTTTCTGGCATATGTGTGTGTGTGTGTATTTGTGCATATTTGCAAAACCCTTCACTGGTATGTGTTAATATGGCAGACAGATTTCGAAAGCCCTCACCACTTGTATTTGATCAGAATATTGCGGAGAACTGGTGAATATTTGAGCAAGAGTAAGATATTTTTATACAAGCAGCTTATTCTGACAAAGATCCATGCACCAGGGCATTCATTTTGCTAAACCTAGCTGGGTCAGATGCCATTAAAAGATAGTGCTCATTTGTGTCTGCACCAGCATTATATGAGGGAGAATGTGAAAATCTTCATATTGTTGTACAGGCTGAATCAAGGGAAGACCTTGAGTGTTTGAAGCACATATTCGGGGAAATGTGCAACCCCCAGACAAATATTACATTAAACAGGCATTTGACACAAGAGATCAAAAACCAGTGGAAACTTTTCCAGCTTATATTACTGTCCTGAGAAACAAAGCTAAAACATGTCAGTTTGGTGACTTAAAAGATGAGTTAATAAAGGGCAGGCTTGTGTTTGGTGTTAATAGTTCTGCTGCGAGAAAGATTTTGCTTTGTGACAGTGATTTAACATTGAGTAAAGCCATAGAGATTTGTCAAATCCATGAAGTTGCAGAAAGACACACAAGTATGCTTGCAAGTGACAAGAGAATGATTTCAGCAGGCACCAGAGCAAATGTAGATAGCATGCAACACATGGCAAAACAGAAGCAGGCCTAAGCACATCGTAACCACGGCCCCTGCTGGTTCACCAGTGAAACCACGTAGTTTTCCAGCAAGTTCTAAGAAAGGAGCATGCTCAGTGCAGTATAAGCATGAGTCAGCAAAACCCAAATCCAGCTTTATTGCTAACTGTCGCAATTGGTTCACTAGTGAAATCACGTAGTTTTCCAGCAAGTTCTAAGAAAGGAGCATGCTCAGTGCAGTATAAGCATGAGTCAGCAAAACCCAAATCCAGCTTTATTGCTAACTGTCGCAATTGTGGTGCCAATCATGAGTCTAAAAGAGAAAAATGCTTAGCATTTGGTCAGCAATGCCACAAGTGTAAAAAATTGAACCATTTTTCAAAAGTTTTGCAAATCCAGTAAGCCTCACATGGTTACAAAGAATGGTCACTCAAAAAAGCAAGTTGATCATATAAAGAGCTGCAATTCTACTGTCTATGTAGATGGTGTATCAGTAATTGGTGAAAAGGTTGATGCAGTGAATTTGCTGGCAAAGAACAAAGTGTTTTGTACTGTCCAGATCAAAGGTAAATACACCAAGCTCAAAGTTGACATTGATTCAAAGTGTAATGTTATATCAGCAGACATATTTGCTAAGGTGAGAACTAATGAACAGCTCAATGTGGCTAGTAGTACTAAACTTTTTGCTTACAGAGGTGAAGAATTTCAGATTGAAGACTCAGTAGTGCTTTCATGTTATTTGGCTAAGAACTGTTACAGCTTGTTATTCTATGTAGTTCGAAGACCTGTGCAGTCATTATTGAGTCTCAGAGACAGTTTGAGAATTAATCTGCTTTCTTTTACCAAAGAAGTTCATCATATAAGTACATATCCTAGTTCCAATTTTACTGACTCTACTTTCTCAGAGTATGCTGATGTTTTTGATGACAAGTTGGGCAAACATCCAGTTGTGTATTCTATGAAGTTAGACCCAGAGGTCAGTCCAGTAGTCAGACCAGCGAGAAAAGTTCCAATAGCTATGCAAGATAAAGTTAAAGCTCAGCTGGATAAAATGGTGCAGCAAGGTGTGATTTGTCCAGTTACAGATCCCACTGAATGGGTGTCGTCCATGGTAGCAGCCCACAAGAAAGACTCAGACGAAATCAGAATATGTATTGACTCAAGAAATTTGAACAAGGCATTAAAGAGACTGCATCACTCAATGCGTACAGTCAAAGAGGTTGCAGCACTAATACCAAATGCCACTCTTTTTTTTTTCTGTCTTGGATGCAAAAAGTTCATTTTGGCAAGTGATGCTTGATCGCAAATCCTCATTACTGACCACTTTTGGTACCCTGTTTGGCAGATATAGATTCCTGAGGATGCCATTTGGAAAATAATTCTGCAAGTCTTCCAGCGTGCAATGGAGCAAATTTTTTCAGGTTATACTTGTGCCATAATAGTAGATGATTTAATGGTTGGAGGCAATGGTGAAACAGAGCATAACAGAAGCCTTAAGAGAGTATTAGACAGAGTACATGAAGTGAAGTTAATGCTCAATCCTCTTAAGTGGAAATTCATTCTACCAGAAGTTACATTTTTAGGTAATTTATTTACCAGCACTGGCTTAAGACCAGACCCGTCTAAGCAAGCAGCTATCCTTGAGATGCCAGCACCAGATAATATTCAAGCTCTACAGCATTTCCTTGGCATGGACAACTATCTAGGCAAGTTTATACAAGACTTCAGTGAGTTGACAGCACCTTTAAGAGTGTTAACAAAAAAAAAAAAGTAAAAATGTACATAGTCTTGTTTGGAACAGCACCAGAAGGCATTTGAAGATCATAAGCAGAAAACTGCCACCCCACCTACATTAAGATACTATGATGTCAATAAAACAGTTACTCTTTCCTGTGATGCTTCAAAATTTGGTCTTGGCACAGTTATTCTTCAGGAAGGAAGACCAGTAGCCTATGCATCTAGAACTCTTACCCGAACTGAAATGCAATATGCTCAAATTGAGAAAGAACTTTTGGCAATAGGATTTGCATGTTAAAAGTTTCATGATTATATCTATGGTCAAGCTATTCAGACTGAAAATTATCACTAACCTCTAGTTGCTATTCTAAAGAAGCCTATGCATTCAGCTCCAGCAAGATTACAAAGAATGATGCTCAAATTGCAAAAGTACAATTTTAAAATGGTCTATACAAAAGGCAAACTTCTTTATCTGGCTGATACCTTATCCAGATTGCCCAGAAATACAACAGAACAGTTTGATGCAGAGAATTTTGACTTTGACATAATGGCAGTGCATAATTATTCTACCACGAGACTTGATGAGCTGAGAGATCCTACAAAGACTGATCCAGTTTTGCAAAAGCTCAACCACTACATTAATGTCGGATGGCCATCAAAGCAATCTAGCGTACCACCTGCAGTGCAAACCTATTTTCCTTACAGAGATGAGATGCTGATGGAAGATGACATTATTTTCAAAGGTCCTAAAATTGTTGTTCCTGATTCCTTACAACAGGAATATATCCAGATTTTGAATCGTAGTCACCCAGGTTCCGAGTCTACCAAAAGAAGGGCTAGTGAACTAGTATTTTGACCTTTGCTAGTGAAAGACATTGATAAAGTACTTTCTCCTTGTTAGGTATGCAATAGTACTAAACCGCACTTGCAAAGAGAACCACTTCAGCTAAGTCAAGATCCTGAACTACCTTGGTCAACAGTAGCCACTGACATATTCATGTGGAACAATCAGCATTACTTAGTATTGGTAGACTCTTATTTGAACTGGTTTGAGATTGATTTACTACCTAATCTCACACCCACTTATGTTATTACCAAATTGAAATCTCATTTCTCAGTCCATGATAGTCCACACAAAGTTATTTCTGACAATGGTACCCAATTTACCAGTCAGTTGTTTCAGAAATTTGTAAGAGAATGGGACTTTGTACATGTCACTAGTAGTCCAGAATATCCACAGTCAAATGGACCAGCTGAACATGCAGTACAGAGTGCAAAACAATTACTAGAGAAGTCAAAGCATGATAATACTGATGTCTTTTTAAATTTACTCAATCTCAGAAACATAACCCATGACGATATATTTGGTTCACCTGCTCAGAGACTTCTATCCAGGCAAACCAGAGCAACATTGCCTATTAGTTTCAGTTTATTGAGGCCTAAAGCTAAAAAAGTACAGTTTTGTACCTACCATAAATGTAGATGTTCGAGGATCCACATTGCTGCAGTCCTAACTATTGGGTAGTCCGCTGTCCCAGTCGGCCCGAATAGTATATGGCTGGCATTAGTCTGACGTCAGGACGTCAGGGTACTAATGCGCATGACCGACGTCATATCCTCAGTCTTTTCTTGCCCCAGATGTCAGAAGACCCTAAAAAGACAAGGCCAAAACCAAAAACACCAAACACTCCTGCACCAAAAATATGTACAATATATACAAAATTACAAGAGTATAACCTCACCCACACAACCACCCCTAAACACAGAGGGAAGGAGGGATTGGACTGCAGCAATGTGGATCCTCGAACATCTACATTTATGGTAGGTACAAAACTGTACTATGTTCTTCATTCCACATTGCTGCAGTCCTAACTATTGGGTAGAATCCCAAAGCAGAGGTAAGGGAGGCTGGCAAATCATAAGGAAGCAGGAGCTGTCAACATGCCTTGCAAAATAGCTGTGGCAAAACCAGCCCTATATTTAGAGTAGAGAGGAAGGTGGTAATGCTTAGAGAAAGTATGCACTGAACTCCAAGTAGCTGCCTCCAAAATATCCTTAGTTGCCACACCCCTTAGAAATGCTGTTGAAGTGGCAGTAGCCCTAGTGGAATGAGGCCTAATCCCAGCTGGAATCTCCTTGCCATGATGGGAATAACAAAATGCAATGCAAAACCCAATCCACTTAGAAATAGTTTGTTTTGACACAGGCTTGCCCTGAGAACTCAAAGCAAAAGAAACAAACAACTGCTGAGACTGCCTAAAATCCTTAGTCCTGCTTAAATAATAAACTGCCTGTGTACATCTAAAGTGTGCAAAATCTTCTCCCCTTTATTTTGGGGATCTGCATAAAAAGTAGGCAAATGAATAGTTTGGTTTAAAGCCACACTAGAAACCACCTTGGGCATAAAGGAAGGATTAGTACGTAATGATACTCTATCCTTATGGAAAATCAAAAGGCTCAACCGCCATAAGGGCCTGCAACTCAGAAACCCTTCTTGCAGAAGTAATGGCCAACAAAAAAAGCAGTCTTCCATGACAAGTATTTCAATTCAGCAGGCTCAAAAGGTTGTAGAGTAAGTTTCTCCAACACAAAATTGAGATCCCAAGCAGGAGTAGGAGCTCACGTGGGGTCTTATATTCTTTGCCCCTCTAAGAAATTGCTTGAACAAAGGATGCGAAAACAATGGTGGGTCACAATCATAGTGAGCTGAAATTGCTGCAGCATGAATCTTAATGGAAGAGAAAGACAAACCTTTGTCCAATAACTCAGTAAGATATTGAAGAGCCACACTCAAATTAGGCTCAGAAATCTCCAAATTCTTTGCTGCACTCCAAAATAAAAATCTCTTCCATTTTTCTGCGTACACTTTCCACTAGGTCTTCTGGCTTCCATAATCACATTTAAAACTTGTTGAGGAAGTTGAGACCTGCTGTGTTTCAAAACAGAATATGCCAGGCTGTTAGATGAAGAGAGTGAAGCTTGACATTGAGCAGGTGACCGTCCTCTGAGACAACAGGTGTGGAATCAAGGGTAAAGGCCATGGAGGCTTCCTTACCAGACTCCTCAGTAATGGGTACCAGTGTTGCCGAGGCCAATCTGGAGCTATTAAAATCATCCTTGGCTTGTCTTGTCTGACCTTTAGAGCACCTTTGGGAGAAGAGGCAGAGGTGGAAAGGCATACACATGAAGATTTTTCCAACTGAAAGAAAGAGCATCCACTTTCCAAGCTGTGTGATGAAACCTCTTTGTGCAAAACTTTGGCAGCTGGTGGTTTAGTGGAGAAGCGAACAGATTTATGTCTGAGTTCCCCATGACACTGTCAATTTCGAAATACATGAAAATCCTGTTTCCACTCGTGGGGATCCATGATTTGTCTACTTAACACATCTGCTAAGGAGTTCTGTGCTCCAGAAACCTTGCCTGAAGAGTTAGTTGCAAGCTGAGCGCAGTCTCCCATAAAATCATTGCTTGCCTGCACAATGGGTAAGAATGTGTTCCCCTTGTTTGTTGATGTACCACATGACAGTTGTGTTGTCTGTTAGAATCAACACCTGCCCTGGAAGAAGTAACTCCTTGAAAGCCATTAATGCAAACTGGACTGCTAACATCTCCTTCATGTTGATATGTAGATGCTGTAGTCTGGCAGGCCACTTGTCTTGTATCCACTTTCCATTTAGATGAGCTCCCCAAGCAATGTCTGAGGCATCTGTCGTTAGAATCTGACTCGCCTCTGGCCGGGTCACAGAGAGTCCCTTGTTTAGGTGACATTCCTGAGCCCACCACAAAAACTCCTGTTGAATGCAAGGTATTATTTGAATGACAGTGTCCAAATGCTGGCAGTGCTGTGTCCATACATTTTGAGATACCATTGCAGCTTCCTCATATGCAGTTTGGCATTGGGAAGCACCAGAATACAAGATGCCATGAACCCTAAGGCTTGAAGGACTGTCCTTGCAGTCAGCCCGGACTGAAGAGATAGTTGATGGAAGTAAATGGAAAGATTCTTTTGTTTGTCCGGGGTTAAAAAGGCCATCTGGGCTGCTGTATTCAGTCTCACACCCAGAAAGCACATGTCTTGAGAGGGTACTAGACTGGACTTTATTTCGCTCACAGAATACCCTAGGCATCTTAGCACTGCTATCACATATTCCAAATGCTGTAAAAGGTCTTCCTTTTCTTGAGCCAGAATCAGGCAGTCGTCCAAGTAAGGATAGATTTGAATTCCTTTTAGCCTGAAGTAAGCTATCACTGGAGCCAGAACCTTTGTGAATACTCTGGGCGCAGTAGATAAGCCAAAGGGCAATGCAGAGAACTGATAATGAGAATTTCCAGCTCGAAACGCAGATACTTCCTGCAACTTAGTCTGATAGGCACATGAAGGTAAGCCTCCTTGAGATCTAAAGTTACCATCCAGTGATCTTTGCCCAGCAGAGGTAAAAGCTGTTGTAACGTCAACATTTTGAACTTGGGAATGTCCAGATAAGTGTTGAGGATAGATAAATCCAAAATTGGTCTCCACGTGTTCCCCTTCTTTGGTACTAGGAACAGGCGAGAATAAAATCCTAGGCCCCTTTCTGGCACAGGAACTGGCTGAATGGCCCCTATTTGGAGTAACAGAGAAATTTGCTTGTGAGCTTCTTGTCTTTGTAGAGGAGGAATGTCTGGCATGCCTTTGAAAGGAGGCAAGGTATGGAAATAAAACCTGTAACCGTGGTGAATGATATCCAAAACCCATCTGTCTTGGGTAATTAAATTCCAATTTTCTTTGAAAAGAGCCAGCCTTCCTCCCAAAGGTGCTGCCAGACGAGAATGTACTGGCAGCTGAAAAGGCAGGTCATTGGGTCTGTTTACGAAAGGACTGACCCCTGCCCTCACCAGAAGTCTGAGCAGGTGAACTCCCTGTTCTAGGCCTAAAAGAACCTTGAGCTCTGCCCCTACCACGTCTAGACCTACCCCTAGACTGGGAATCATAAGCAGGATATGTCCATCCCTTAGTAGGCCAATTTCTACTAAACCTCGGAGGCTGCACCTGCAAAAAATCTTTAACAGTTTGCATAGACTTAGCCTTGTCCTCCATTTTCTTTAAAACTGCTTCCACAGGCGAACCAAACAACACGTCAGACTGTAAAGGAGCATCCAAAATCCTTGTCTTAACATGCTCAGCTAAATTCTGATCCCTCAACCAGGCGTGCGAAGAACAGAACCAGTGGCAGCCACCCTTGAGGAGGCCTGCACAGCATCAAAACCACATTGCAAGGAATGCTTACCCACCTGTTCAGACACATGAACTAAATCCTGCAACTCTTTACACTCAATACCTTCTGCCAGAGCATCCACCTTAGACTTCAATTGTGAAAGGAGATAATTTTGATATTTTAACATGTGAAACTGGCAATTCAACGCCTCATGGCTAAAGTGGAAGAAGTATACACTTTCTTTCCCCATCTATCCAAAGCCCTTGCCTCTTTATCAGGAGGAACAGGATTTTTAACAACAGAAGCCTTAACACCTTTAGGCCCCTGAGAGACAGTTTCGGGTCTGCCCTAGGACTCTTAAACAGATACTTATGAGCTTCAGGCACCCTATAGTACCTATCCGGTTTAACTGGGGCAGGAGGCAAAGAATCAGGGTTCAGGAAGCCTCTGCAAAACATCTTCCACCACATTCAGAACAGGAGGTATAGCTAAAGGCCTATGCTGGGGTAAAACAAGAATTCCCTAAGCCTCTTCCTGGAATCAGAGAAATCTTGACCTTCCCATTTAAAATGCTCCCTCATGGAATGCAGAGTCTCTGAAAATGAAAAATCCTCAGGAGGAGATGCTGAAGGAGTAGAATCATCCACATCAGAATCAGAATAAGGAGGATACTCCTGCAAGTCTTCAGCCGAAGACTCAGAAGCCTCGAACACTGCTCAAAACTCTCAAACTCAGGTTCCACCCTAGGCCTCTTATCAGGAGGGGCATAGAACCTCTAATCATAGTAATCAAATCCTGCCATTTTAAGCATATGTTTCTTAGGCAAAGATCCTGAAGAGCTAGGAGAAACCCCACTGAAGTTAAACCCGGCCTGCCTCTCAAACCTTGGAAACAGAAGGGGAGGCCCTAACCACCTTAGGAGAGGGAAGAACAGCCACCTGAGAAGCCCCTTCAGCCTGGCCTACCTCCTGAGAGGACACATCCTGTAACAGTAAAGTCTCCTGAGACTCCAAAGAAACTCCTGGCAGAACCTGGTTCTTCCACTCTAGGCTTTGCTGCTTTGTCTGCTTTTTTTTTGAAGCAGGCGCCGGAGCATCCGACGGCATTTTATAATTACAACGCTTCCCAAAACTAACCTGGCACAGTCTAACATCCAACAACGCGTGCTCAGGCCCTAAACAAGGTATACACAAGGTATGGTAATCCCTATGAGGTATCTGTTTCCCACAAGAAATACAGTTATTCACTTTTCTGACATCCGGTTAAATACTGAGGCAAGAAAAACCAAAATATTCTAGCCAACTTTGATTCGGTCTGAAACTCCGACTTCAGAAAATTTCAGAACGCCAACCTGCACTCGCAAAACTGCTTCTGCATCGGACCATGCGGCAAAACTGGGACAGCGGACTACCCAATAGTTAGGACTGCAGCAATGTGGAATGAAGAACATCAACAGAACCATCAGAGCCCAATTATTCAGGAAGTGGTTTGTCCAGAAGTCCAGTTATGATAAATTGAGTATATTTCTTCAATCTGGTTGAAACCTTTCATGTTTGTATCCTCACTGTGTCTCCTTCTTTCAATGGATGGTCAGATAATACGTATATGTACTGAATCGAGATCCTAGTTCATAGAATCTGATGGTGTGAAGTACAGGAGAAATTGGAGACATCTCCTTCCTGTACCAGAGTCATTATCACAGTATTGTTCCTGCGATACAGACTAGAGCTCAGAGCAATCCAGACAATGTTCCTGTTCCAGAAAGTGTCTTACTTTCTGATTCCATTCCTGATGACATTCCCGATATTCCTAAGGTTGAATATTTAGCAGAGACAGTTCAAGTTGCTAAGTCTAATTCTCCGTTTTACGTCACACAATTTGATCACACATCCAGACCTGGTGTGAAATACGCAGTAACTTGTACATAACTATATATATATATATATATATATATATATAATGTGCATAGTTCTGTATGAATGCATGACAAAAAAGCTATTTGTATTATTTGCATGTCAACTGATATTCTCAGCATTGCATGGTCTATTTCTAAAAGAGGAGGGATGTAGAGCACAGCATGTAAGTGTCTTTAAGAAGCATAACAAGTGATGAACATGCATATATAAATAACTGGCATGTGTTGTACTCAGTGCCATTTTGAAAGTGCAGTCAGAGAGTAAGCATGTGAGAATGAATGCAGTTAGTTGTATATATGTTACCTAAGTTAAAGTTAATAAGCTTCAATCGTAATGTGTTTGTACATAATAAAGCTGATTGAACAGAACCCACAAAGACTTGTCTATTACATCCTGACTAGATGAGAGATAGTGAGCCTAGTGGTTTTCCTTACTCTGATTCCCAATGTACTACAGCAGTATTATCCTCTGTGAACCTAGTAGTTTTCCTTACTCTGATTCCCAATGTCCTACAGCAATGTTGTCTTTGGTGAGCCTAGGAATTTTCCTTACTGTAATTCCAAATGTTTTACAGTAGGCTGGACATCCGGGGATCCACAGTACTATTGAATGTATTGCTTGATGGTTGCTCCTGCCTGGACCTTCACTCTACCTAGCTGTAGCACCCAGCCTCCAGCGGGGGTCAGCATTTCAACAGATAGGGATGCTTCTTTTTTACTTACATGGGTGAGCTGGCATTTTCCAGTTACGGCCACATCCCCAGTCAGACAGGTCAGTGTCTGATCTGATATCCCAAGATGAGTCATTAGAAATATAGTTAGGGCTTTTTAGCTCTATACTATGGATCCAAGCCTAAAAGCCGTTCTTTTTTTTATTTACTTATTTCTTACATGTAAACTCCTGTAACACAGAACATTACCAGAAGTGTAGCTGAGTCAGCCAGCACCATGAGATGGTACTGTCAACCAGCTCCCCATCAGCACTGTGAACCAGCTCCAGTGCCCCATCCCCTCTGCTCTTCGAGTGAAGAAAAAAAAACATTGCAAGTGATTGGTTTATTAAATTCCTTCTCCTGGCGCACCATTCAGGTGGCCAGCTGCATGACGTGTCCCCCCTTCCTTCCTCAGCCATTCAGGTCCTGTTTCTATGCCCTGTCACCAAAACTGCCTCAACATAATTTCTTTTAAACTGTAGCAAACTGTTTGCTACAGTTCATACCCTGCCTGCATGGAGTGTTACAGCACGTCTGCTTTATTAAAAAAAAAATCTCCTTTTTAAACTGTAGTAAACAGTTGCTACAGTTTATATCTGGCCTACACAGAGCACTACAGAGGTCTTGTTTTAGTTAAAAAAATATTTTTAAACTCTAGCAAACAGTTGCTATAGTTTATACCCTACCTGCATGCAGTGCTAGAGAACTAAGGTTTTAGTTAAAACAAAAACTTTTTTTTACTTTTAAATTGTAGCACACTAGCAAGCAGCTGCTACAGTTTAGAGCACACACAGAATGCTACAGTTCAGACCACACACAGAATGCTAAAGTGATTGACCGCAAATATAACAGTGCCTTTTAAAAACTGGTATTGCATTAATGAAAGACTGGGATTGGCTGGTTGTGCCCCCCAACACTTTACACCTGGGGCAGTTGCCCCTCTCGCCCTCTCCTAGCTATGCTACTGAGCACTGCAATAAATAACTACACCCGTTCTTCAAAGATATTCACCTAGGACTGTCAAGACAGAATATTTTATACAATAAGCCAGCAAGGGACTCAGATTTTCAAGTACAAGAACCTTGACTCCGAATAATAACTTCCCATTAAATATTTGCCTATCATGAAAAGAAGTGATGTTTTATGACTTTCAGTAATAGACCATAATAACGACTGTACTAAAATGCAAAAAGTGGTGTGCTCTTCTGCTCGTCATGCTATGGCTTTGCTTCCGTAAAAATACCCAGAAATAAAATAGTGAATATAACAGAAATAGAAAGGAGGAAGCATGGAGCTGTAGGGAGGGTACAAGGCTGTATCTACACACATTGTGTACCTACCCTGCTTCTTACATGCACTGCTCAAGCATTCTGAATTTCAAAGCTGAGTCAGCACGTGCTGGTAATTGGTTTTATTTTATCTTATTTTATGTTTGTTACTTGAGGTGGAGCACTAACTACCATGATCCCTTACGAGGCACTGCATGGAAAAGAGAAATGTACAAAACAGAAATCAAGAGTAATACTATTGTAGAAGGAGAAGCTATGAAACAGCAGTGAAGTGTTACAAAATAATAGCTGCCAGTCCATAGCAGTGAAAAAGTGTATCATCTAGGTGTAAGAAAAGAATCTCATGTTTAATGACAGAGTGCAGAGGGGTCAGTGAGGGCATACTACTCCATAATGTTTCACAGTCCTAAAGCTATCTCTCTATCTATATCTATATCTATCTATTATATATATATATATATATATATATATATATATATGTGTATGTGTGTGTCTGTGTTTGTATGTGTGTGTGTGGTTACAGTTCACTTGTGCGATTAAGTGAACTGTAGTGTTTTTCTGTGTAAAATGTCATTGGTGCATGCATCAGATTGGGCAATTTCCTGTTGGTCAACTAAGTTAAGTGGCTTTGTGCAATGACTGGGAGATTTCTGTAAGAGGAGTAGTAAGTGTAAGAAGGAGAGAAGGAAGGAGTAGTAAGTGTAAGATGGTGAGAAGGTAGGAGTAGAAAGTGTAAGACAGTGAGAGGAAGGAGTAGTATGTGTAAGAAGGTGTAAAGGGGGAGCAGTAAGTGCAAAACAGTGGGAAGGGAGGAGTAATAACTGTAAGACAGAGAGAAGGAAGGAGTAGTAAGTGTAAGAAGGTGAGAAGGGAGGAGTTGTAAGTGTAAGACAGTGAGAAGAGAGGAGTAGTAAGTCTAAAAAGGAGAGAACAAAGGAGTAGTAAGTCTAAGAAGGTGAGAAGGGAGGAGTAGTAAGTGTAAGACAGTGAGAAGAGAGTAGTAGTAAGTGTAAAAAGGAGAGAACAAAGGATTAGTAAGTGTAGGAATGTGAGAAGGGAGGAGTAGTAAGTGTAAGAAGGTGAGAAGGGAGGAGTAGTAAGTGTAAGAAGGTGAGAAGGGAGGAGTAGTAAGTGTAAGAAGGTGAGAAGGGAGGAGTAGTAAATGTAAGAAGGTGAGAAGGGAGGAGTAGTAAATGTAAGAAGGTGAGAAGGGAGGAGTAGTATGTGTAAGAAGGTGAGAAGAGAGGAGTAGTAAGTGTAAGAAGGTGAAAAGGGAGGAGAAGTGTAAGAAGGTGAAAAGGGAGGAGAAGTAAGTGTAAGATGGTGATAAGGGAGGAAAAGTAAGTGCAAGATGGTGAGAAGGGAGGAGTAGTAAGTGTAAGAAGGTGAGAGGGGCGGAGTAGTAAGTGTAAGATGGTGAAAAGGGTGGAGTAGTAAGAGTAAGAAGGTGAAAAGGGAGGAGTAGTAAGTGTAAGACGGTGAGAAGGGAGGAGTAGTAAGTGTAAGAAGGAGAGAAGGAAGGAGTAGTAAGTGTAAGAAGGTGATAAGGGAGGAGTAGTAAGTGTAAGATAGTGAGAAGAAAGGAGTAGTAAGTGTAAAAAGGAGAGAACAAAGGAGTAGTAAGTGTAGGAAGGTGAGACTGGAGAAGTAAGTGTAAGATGGTGAGAAGGGAGGAGTAGTAAGTGTAAGAAGGTGAGAAGGGAGGAGAAGTGTAAGATGGTGAGAAGGGAGGAGTAGTAAGTGTAAGAAGGTGAGAAGGGAGGAGAAGTAAGTGTAAGATGGTGAGAAGGGAGGAGTAGTAAGTGTAAGATGGTGAGAAGGGAGGAGTAGTAAGTGTATGAAGGTGAGAATGGAGGATTAGTAAGTGTAAAATGGTGAGAAGGGAGGAGAAGTAAGTGTAAGATGGTGAGAAGGGAGGAATAGTAAGTGTAAGATGGTGAGAAGGGAGAAGTAGCAAGTGTAAGAAGGTGAGACTGGAGAAGTAAGTGTAAGATGGTGAGAAGGGAGGAGTAGTAAGTGTAAGAAGGTGAGAAGGGAGGAGAAGTAAGTGTAAGATGGTGAGAAGGGAGGAGTAGTAAGTGTAAGATGGTGAGAAGGGAGGAGTAGTAAGTGTATGAAGGTGAGAATAGAGGATTAGTAAGTGTAAAATGGTGAGAAGGGAGGAGAAGTAAGTGTAAGATGGTGAGAAGGGAGGAATAGTAAGTGTAAGATGGTGAGAAGGGAGAAGTAGCAAGTGTAAGAAGGTGAGACTGGAGAAGTAAGTGTAAGATGGTGAGAAGGGAGGAGTAGTAAGTGTAAGAAGGTGAGAAGGGAGGATAAGTAAGTATAAGATGGTGAGAAGGGAGGAATAGTAAGTGTATGAAGGTGAGAATGGAGGATTAGTAAGTGTAAAATGGTGAGAAGGGAGGAGAAGTAAGTGTAAGATGGTGAGAAGGGAGGAATAGTAAGTGTAAGATGGTGAGAAGGGAGAAGTAGCAAGTGTAAGAAGGTGAGACTGGAGAAGTAAGTGTAAGATGGTGAGAAGGGAGGAGTAGTAAGTGTAAGAAGGTGAGAAGGGAAGATAAGTAAGTATAAGATGGTGAGAAGGGAGGAATAGTAAGTGTATGAAGGTGAGAATGGAGGATTAGTAAGTGTAAAATGGTGAGAAGGGAGGAGAAGTAAGTGTAATATGGTGAGAAGGGAGGAGTAGTAAGTGTAAGATGGTGAGAAGGGAGGAGTAGTAAGTGTAAGAAGGTGAGAAGGGAGGAGTAGTAAGTGTAAGAAGGTGAGAAGGGAGGAGAAGTAAGTGTAAGAAGGTGAGAAGGGAGGAGTAGTAAGTGTAAGATGGTGAGAAGGGAGGAATAGTAAGTGTAAGATGGTGAGAAGGGTGGAATAGCAAGTGTAAGATGGCGAGAAAGGAGAAGTAGTAAGTGTAAGACCGTGAGAAGGAAGGAGTAGTAAGTGTAAGACAGTGAGAAGGGAGAGGCAGAAAGTGTAAGACAGTGAGAAGGAAGGAGTAGTAAGTGTAAGAAGTTGGAAAGGGAGGAGTAGTAAGTGTAAGAAGGTGAGAAGGGAGGAGTAGTAAGTGTAAGAAGGAGAGAAGAAAGGAGTAGTAAGTGTAAGATTGTGAGAAGGGAGGAGTAGAAAGTGTAAGACAGTGAGAAGGAAGAAGTAGTAAGTGTAAGAAGGTGTAAAGGGGGAGCAGTAAGTGTAAAACAGTGGGAAGGGAGGCGTAATAACTGTAAGACAGAGAGAAGGAAGGAGTAGTAAGGGTAAGAAGGTGAGAAGGGAGGAGTAGTAAGTGTAAGACAGTGAGAAGAGAGGAGTAGTAAGTCTAAAAAGGAGAGAACAAAGGAGTAGTAAGTGTAAGAAGGTGAGAAGGGAGGCGTAGTAAGTGTAAGACAGTGAGGAGAGAGTAGTAGTAAGTGTAAAAAGGAGAGAACAAAAGAGTAGTAAGTGTAGAAAGGTGAGAAGGAAGGAGTAGTAAGTGTAAGAAGGTGAGAAGGGAGGAGAAGTGTAAGAAGGTGAGAAGGGAGGAGTAGTAAATGTAAGAAGGTGAGAAGGGAGGAGTAGTAAGTGTAAGAAGGTGAGAAGGGAGGAGTAGTAAGTGTAAGAAGGTGAAAAGGGAGGAGAAGTAAGTGTAAGAAGGTGAAAAGGGAGGAGAAGTAAGTGTAAGATGGTGAGAAGGGAGGAATAGTAAGTGCAAGATGGTGAGAAGGGAGGAGTAGTAAGTGTAAGAAGGTGAGACTGGAGAAGTGTAAGATGGTGAGAAGGGAGGAGTAGTAAGTGCACGAAGGTGAGAAGAGAGGAAAAGTGTAAGATGGTGAGAAGGGAGGAGTAGTAAGTGTATGAAGGTGAGAATGGATGAGTAGTAAATGTAAAAAGGTGAGAAGGGAGAAGTAAGTGTAATATGGTGAGAAGGGTGGAGTAGTAAGTGTAAGAAGGTGAGAAGGAAGGAATAGTAAGTCTAAGATGTAAGAAGGGAGGAGTAGTAAGTGTAAGATAGTGAGAAGGGTGGAGTAGTAAGTGTAAGAAGGTGAGAAGGGAGGAGTAGTAAGTGTAAGATGGTGGAAAGGGAAGAGTACTAAGTGTAAGATGGTGAGAAGGGAGGAGTAATAAGTGTAAGACGTGAGAAGGGAGGAGTAGTAAGTGTACGAAGGAGAGAAGGAAGGAGTAGTAAGTGTAAGATGGTGAGAAGGGAGGAGTAGAAAGTGTAAGACAGTGAGAAGGAAGGAGTAGTAAGTGTAAGAAGGTGTAAAGGGGGAGTAGTAAGTGTAAGACAGTGAGAAGGGAGGAGTAGTAAATGTAAGACAAAGAGAAGGAAGTAGTAGTAAGTGTAAGAAGGGAGGAGTAGTACATGTAAGACAGTGAGAAGAGAGGAGTAGTAATTGTAAAAAGGGAGAACAAAAAGGTAGTAAGTGTAAGAAGGTGCGAAAGGAGGAGTAGTAAGTGTAAGATGGTGAGAAGGGAGGAGTAGTAAGTATAAGATGGTGAGAAGCGTGGAATAGTTAGTGTAAGATGGTGAGAAGGGTTGAGTAGTAAGTGTAAGAAGGTAAGAAGGGAGGAGTAGTAAGTGTAAGAAGTTGCAAAGGGAGGAGTAGTAAGTGTAAGACGTGAGAAGGGAGGAGTAGTAAGTGTAAGAAGGAGAGAAGGAAGGAGTAGTAAGTGTAAGACGGTGAGAAGGGAGGAGTAGAAAGTGTAAGACAGTGAGAAGGAAGGAGTAGTAAGTGTAAGAAGGTGTAAAGGGGAGTAGTAAGTGTAAGACAGTGAGAAGGGAGGAGTAGTAACTACGACAGAGAGAAGGAAGGAGTAGTTAGTGTAAGAAGGTGAGAAGAGAGGAGTAGTAAGTGTAAGACAGTGAGAAGAGAGGAGTAGTAAGTGTAAAATGGAGAGAACAAAGGAGTAGTAAGTGAAGGAAGGTGAGAAGGGAGGAGTAGTAAGTGAAGGAAGGTGAGAAGGGAGGAGTAGTAAGTGTAAGATGGTGAGAAGGGAGGAGTAGTAAGTGTAAGATGGTGAGAAGGGTGGAATAGTTAGTGTAAGATGGTGAGAAGGGAGGAGTAGTAAGTGTAAGAAGGAGAGAAGGGAGGAGTAGTAAGTGTAAGACGTGAGAAGGGAGGAGTAGTAAGTGTAAGACGGAGAGAAGAAAGGAGTAATAAGTGTAAGACGGTGAGAAGGGAAGAGTAGAAAGTGTAAGACAATGAGAAAGAAGGAGTAGTAAGTGTAAGAAGGTGTAAAGGGGGAGAAGTAAGTGTAAAACAGGGAGAAGGAAGGAGTAGTAACTGTAAGACAGACAGAAGGAAGGAGTAGTTAGTGTAAGAAGGTGAGAAGGGAGGAGTAGTAAGTGTAAGATAGTGAGAAGAGAGGAGTAGTAAGTGTAAAAATGAGAGAACAAAGGAGTAGTAAGTGAAGGAGGGTGAGAAGGGAGGAGTAGTAAATGTAAGATGGTGAGATGGGAGGAGTAGTAAGTGTAAGATGGTGAGAAGGGTGGAATAGTTAGTGTAAGATGGTGAGAAGGGTTGAGCAGTAAGTGTAAGAAGGTAAGAAGGGAGGAGTAGTAAGTGTATGAAGTTGCAGAGGGAGGAGTAGTAAGTCTAAGAAGTGAGGAGTAGTAAGTGTAAGAAGGAGAGAAGGAATGAGTAGAAAGTGTAAGACAGTGAGAAGGAAGGAGTAGTAAGTGTAAGAAGGTGTAAAGGGGGAGTAGTAAGTGTAAGACAGTGAGAAGGGAGGAGTATTAACTGTAAGACATAGAGAAGGAAGGAGTAGTTAGTGTAAGAAGGTGAGAAGAGAGGAGTAGTAAGTGTAAAACAGTGAGAAGAGAGGAGTAGTAAGTGTAAAAAGGAGATAACAAAGGAGTGGTAAGTGAAGGAAGGTGAGAAGGGAGGAGTAGTAAGTGTAAGATGTGAGAAGGGAGGAGTAGTAAGTGTAAGATGGTGAGAAGGGTGGAATAGTTAGTGTACGATGGTGAGAAGGGTTGAGTATTAAGTGTATGAAGGTAAGAAGGGAGGAGTAATACATATAAGAAGTTACAAAGGGAGGAGTAGTAAGTGTAAGACAGTGAGAAGCGAGTAGTAGTAAGTGTAAGAAGGAGAGAAGGAAGGAGTAGTAAGTGTAAGATGGTGAGAAGGGAGGAGTAGAAAGTGTAAGACAATGAGAAGGAAGGAGTAGTAAGTGTAAGAAGGTGTAAAGGGGGAGTAGTAAATGTAAGACAGTGAGAAGGGAGGAGTAGTAACTATAAAACAGAGAGAAGGAAGGAGTAGTAAGTGTAAGAAGGTGACAAGGGAGGAGTAGTAAGTGTAAGACAGTGAGAAGAGAGGAGTAGTAAGTGTAAAAAGGAGAGAACAAAGAAGTAGTATGTGTAAGAATGTGAGAAGGGAGGAGTAGTAAGTGTAAGACAGTGAGAAGAGAGGAGTAGTAAGTGTAAAAAGGAGAGAACAAAGGAGTAGTAAGTGTAGGAAGGTGAGAAGGGAGGAGTAGTAAGTGTAAGATGTGAGAAGGGAGGAGTAATAAGTGTAAGATGGTGAGAAGGGAGGAGTAGTAAGTGTAAGATGGTGAGAAGGGAGGTGAAGTATAAGAAGGTGAGAAGGGAGGAGTGTAAGATGGTGAGAAGGGAGGAGATGGTGAGAAGGGAGGAGTAGTAAGTGTAAGAAGGTGAGAATGGAGGAGTAGTAAGTGTAAGAAGGTGAGAAGGGAGTAGAAGTAAGTGTAAGATGGTGAGAAGGGAGGAGTAGTAAGTGTAAGATGGTTAGAAGGAGGAGGAGCAGTAATTGTAAGATGGTGAGAAGGAGGAGTAGTAAGTGTAAGAAGGTGAAAAGGAGGAGAAGTAAGTGTAAGAAGATGAGAAGGAGGTATAGTAAGTGTAAGATGGTGAGAAGGAGGAATAGTAAGTGTAAGATGGTGAGAAGGAGTAATAGTAAGTGTAAGATGGTGAGGAAGGAGAAGTAGTAAGTATAAGACAATGAGAAGGAAGGAGTTGTAAGTGTAAGAAGGTGAGAAAGGAGAAGTAGTAAGTCTAAGATGTGAGGAGGAGGAGTAAGTGTAAGATGGTGAGAAGGGTGGAGTAGTAAGTGTAAGAAGGTGAGAAGGGAGGAGTAGTAAGTGTAAGATGTGAGAAGGGAGGATTAGTAAGTGTAAGATGGTGAGAAGGGTGGAGTAGTAATTGTAAGAACGTGAGAAGGGAGGAGTAGTAAGTGTAAGATGTGAGAAGGGAGGAGTAGTAAGTGTAAGATGTGAGAAGGGAGGAGTAGTAAGTGTAAGATGGTGAGAAGGGAGGTGAAGTATAAGAAGGTGAGAAGGGAGGAGTGTAAGATGGTGAGAAGGGAGGAGTAGTAAATGTAAGATGGTGAGAAGGGAGGAGTAGTAAGTGTAAGATGGTGAGAAGGGAGGAGCAGTAAGCATAAGAAGGTGAGAAGGGAGGAGCAGTAAGCGTAAGAAGGTGAGAAGGGAGAAGCAGTAAGCATAAGAAGGTGAGAAGAGAGGAGAAGTAAGTGTAGGATGGTGAGAAGGAAGGAGTAGTAAGTGTAAGAAGGTGAGAATGGAGGAGTAGTAAGTGTAAGAAGGTGAGAAGGGAGTAGAAGTAAGTGTAAGATGGTGAGAAGGGAGGAGTAGTAAGTGTAAGATGGTTAGAAGGGAGGAGGAGCAGTAATTGTAAGATGGTGAGAAGGGAGGAGTAGTAAGTGTAAGAAGGTGAAAAGGGAGGAGAAGTAAGTGTAAGAAGATGAGAAGGGAGGTATAGTAAGTGTAAGATGGTGAGAAGGGAGGAATAGTAAGTGTAAGATGGTGAGAAGGGAGGAATAGTAAGTGTAAGATGGTGAGAAGGGAGTAATAGTAAGTGTAAGATGGTGAGGAAGGAGAAGTAGTAAGTATAAGACAATGAGAAGGAAGGAGTAGTAAGTGTAAGAAGGTGAGAAAGGAGAAGTAGTAAGTCTAAGATGTGAGGAGGAGTAGTAAGTGTAAGATGGTGAGAAGGGTGGAGTAGTAAGTGTAAAAAGGTGAGAAGGGAGGAGTAGTAAGTGTAAGATGTGAGAAGGGAGGATTAGTAAGTGTAAGATGGTGAGAAGGGTGGAGTAGTAATTGTAAGAACGTGAGAAGGGAGGAGTAGTAAGTGTAAGATGGTGGAAAGGGAAGAGTAGTAAGTGTAAGATGGTGAGAAGGGAGGAGTAGTAAGTGTAAGAAGTTGCAAAGGGAGGAGTAGTAAGTGTAAGACGTGAGAAGGGAGGAGTAGTAAGTGTAAGAAGAAGAGAAGGGAGGAGTAGAAAGTGTAAGACAGTGAGAAAGAAGGAGTAGTAAGTGTAATAAGGTTTAAAGGAGGAGTAGTAAGTGTAAGACAGTGAGAAGGGAGGAGTAGTAACTGTAAGACAGAAGGAAGGAGTAGTAAGTGTAAGAAGGTGAGAAGGGAGGTAGTAAGTGTAAGACAGTGAGAAGGGAGGAGTAATAAGTGTAAGACAGTGAGAAGAGAGGAGTAGTAAGTGTAAAAAGGAGAGAACAAAGGAGTAGTAAGTGTAAGAAGGTGAGAACAGAGGAGTAGTAAGTGTACGACAGTGAGAAGAGAGGAGTAATAAATGTAAAAAGGAGAGAACAAAGGAGTAGTAAGTGTAGGAAGGTGAGAAGGGCGGAGTAGTAAGTGTAAGATGTGAGAAGGGAGGAGTAGTAAGTGTAAGATGGTGAGAAGGGTGGAATAGTTAGTGTAATATGGTCAGAAGGGTTGAGTAGTAAGTGTAAGAATGTAAGATGGGAGGAGTAGTAAGTGTTAGATGGTGAGAAGGGGGGAATAGTAACTGTAATACAGTGAGAAGGAAGGAGTAGTAAGTGTAAGAAGGTATAAAGGGTGGAGTAGTAAATGTAAGATGGTGAGAAGGGAGGAGTCATAAGTGTAAGACAGTGAGAAGGAAGGAGTAGTAAGTGTAAGAAAGTGTAAGGGAGGAGTAATAAGTGTAAGATAGTGAGAAGGGAGGAGTAGTAACTGTAAGACAGTGAGAAGCAAGGAGTAGTAAGTGTAAGAAGGTGTAAAGGGAGGAGTAGCAAGTTTAAAAAGAGAGAAGGAAGGAGTAGTACGTGTAAGAAGGTGAGAATGGAGGAGTAGTAAGAGTAAGATGGTAAGAAAGGAGGAGTGCTAAGTGTAAGATGGTGAGAAGAGTGGAGTAGTAAGGGTAAGAAGGAGAGAAGGGAAGAGAGAAAGGAATAACAGTAGTTTTTAGGTGGAGAATGATTGGATGAAATTAATTAAGTGTATGTGATACAAGAGAAGGGGTATGTAGTGTTGAATCAGGTAACATTTCCTGTATGAAAGCATTCACACTTGGCTTCTTGGAGCAGGTGTTTTTTCAGTTGTTGTCAGAATTCAGGGTTGGAGGTGGCTGATCAAGCAGTTTCTATGTGTGAGGGGCTAAATCTGAGGAACATTGGTTTGTATTTTGGAGTTTTTTTCCTGCAGTAAGAACATAGATATAGCCCAGTCTGACTGTGAATACAATGATGGTGAAATGTGTTCTAAGTGCTTAAACTTAGAGGCTTTCTGTGTCTAGTAGCACGTTTTAGGTGGATATAGTGTTACTTTATATCACTGTTGGGTGAAAAGGGCTGTGGTAAATGCCTGCTCCGTCAGTCCTGCCACAAATTACTAAAGGAGGTGAAAATCTGAAACAGTGACTGCATGCTTTAAAAACACTGCAACATCTACTGTCTTGAAATATTTAATTAAAACACCCGAAGAGTTTTATGTTTTGATTAGTAGTAAAATGTTGCTGTCTTGCATTTGGAGGGGTGCACATATTGTTAATATTATCATAAATATATCTTTTACAAAAATATCCAGAAACATCTTGGAATTTTCTAGCACTTTCCATACTCTTTTTTTATGTCTGTTAGGAATGGTGGTTACCATTTACATAATATCTGTGTCTAAGTGACACATTATAGGCTTGCTTAGTTTGCAGTTATGTGACTGATGAGGTGGAGATTATAGTGGGCCCCCTACTCCAACCATTGGTTGTAATGGAGAAAACATATTGGAAAACTTCTACTCTATTATACAACCATGGTTTAGAACTTGTAGTAGGGAACTTTCAGACATGCTTGCATTTTGCCTCATGGCATTTTTACTACTATAATGTCACCATCTTCTATGGTGCAGTTGGGGATTGAACAAAATCTGTCAGCGCTCCCAAGTTCTTCGACTGTAGTGAAATGCATACCTAACTTCTCTGGGTTATGTATGGCTATTACTGTAGTGAGACAGTTGTTATGTGCATCATGTATGTAGTGAGTTACCTCTTAAGCTTCATTTCACTTGCTGCATATATTACCTGTCTGGTGTGAGGCATGAAGCCAAAAGCCTTACGTTTCTCACCAGACAGCTGGAAATAACTGCAGATGTAATCAACACGTTATAGTGCCTGTGATGATGCCAAGCGTAAGCTGTTTAGTTTTGCAGCAAACAGCTACAAGCATTTCAAAAGGCAGAGAAATTCTTTGCAAAACTAAAGTCAGTAATTCACTAGTTAAAGCTCTCTTCAGCAGATTGAAAGCATGGAACTGACTGTGTCATAGTGTCCCACCCTAACCCCACCCAACCCATCACCATCTTACTCTGTTTATCTCCATTCTTCCTCTTCAGCACCCCTCATCAACACCTGAACAAAAAGGTGACACTAAGTCAAAAAACAAATAGAGCTACACCACTGTTGCTTCAGCCACATTGCATTCTAACAACACACACACACACACACACGCGCACGCACGTGTGTGTGTGTAGGTGTGCAATGTATGTGCACAAAACATACAAACAAATGCGTATACTTACATATAAATCCTGAAGGCAGAATACTAGAAAAAGGCCAGTTTTCTTGCCTATCAGATACATTGATTATGAAATAAGAGCATATAATGTCTGATTCAGTACCTGAATTTTCTGATCTAGGAATTCTTGAATTTGTGCCATTTTTAATTCACAGCCTCCTTGGGCATGTTTCATGAGCCTTCCATCTTCTCTACAAAATTTTCTCACACTGCCTGTTAGATGTCTGACCTCTAAGCCTCCATGTTTAAATTATACTGCCTTCTTCTTGTATACTTTTTTATTTTTCTAAAGCAATAGCTTAAGTTTTTAAGAAGTGCATGCCACTCCTCTTTAATATATATTCATTTCCTTTATTCTCTGTTCATAGTGTTTCAGATTCAGACTGCACAATATTTCACTTGGTCTCTAGATTCTCTCCATCCTACCTTCTTTATGGATATGAAGTGTAAAGAAGTGCATACATTATTAACTGTCTGTATAGTAGGAGAGCAACATCCTGCCCTCCACTGAGAGTGTTTGATACTGTACAGCAAGCACTGTTCAATTCCCTTTTACTGCATTGTTGCAGAATGTGCCTACCAATGTTTTCATATTTCTGATATGGTTGAATCTAGATGATGTTCCATGTTTCTGTTCTTCATAGCTGTACCAAAACCATGTCAGTTTTCACTGGACTTCCATTTCACATATATATTACTTTATTACAATCATACCTCTCTACTGCCAGATTTTTGTATAAGGTCCATATTTTTGCCTCATATTTTTAATCTGTTCATCATAAAATCTGTGGTTTTCTTTCAAATCACTGGGGTTTGACATCACTAAATAATTGACATGCATTTGAGTTTTAGGCTTCATAACCCTGAGAAAATGTATGCTAATACAATCATATTATTTTAACAACTTTCTAAGTTTATAAGATCAATTTTAAAATTTGCTCCTATTTTTGAGTCTTTGCCCCCCCCCCCCATTATTTTAGGCTTTGTCTATATTTCTTGTGTTAAGAGGTTGACAGGTATGATTACAACTTACAATAAGTTTAAGCTTCCATACTTCAAGCTACAGTTTCAGAGGTTCCACTTTCACTCCTTTAATTGCTATACTGTCTTCCATACAAAGCCACATGCAGATCTCTGTGTGACCTACAAATAGAAGACCAAATGTGTCCGGAAAAGGACACTGCTCTATCATGTCTTCCAAATGAAAAAAAATAGAACTGTTCACATTCCAAGACAGGCTGTGATTTCTTAATCAGGTGTCTTTTCTAAAGGCATTTGAAATACCAATCAACAAAGAGAATAAATACTGCGACCTAGTAGCAAATACAAAGTATTTATTTCCTGTTAAGTTCTCTGCAGGCCCGAGTCAAATATTTGCCAACCTGTATTTTCTCAGAGAGTGTATAGGTGTCTGTGTGTGTGTGTTTTTGTGTGTATGCGTGTACTTGAATGTGCTGCAGTTAAATTTTATTACTGCACATTATAGCAGACAGCTGGAACAAACTGTTCATTAGCAAGGTCCATTCTTCCAGTGGTGGTAAATATTTTCCAAATCTGCTTCTGCTTGCTAAATGTTAATGTTTGTGATGACTCTGTAAACAGTTAGACCTAGGATGTCTCAGAAAACAGATGATCAGATACACTGCAAACAATGACAGCTGGGCAGGTGTTAAAATCCACAACACCTCACTGTTAGTATTATTTTTAAGACCCTTTTTCACATTTCCTCATTTACAAGTGCACAACTGTTGATGAATGTTCAAGTTATTACTGCAAAGCATTCAGTTTATGCATGACTGCTTCACAGCGCTGTTTTTTTGATGACTATTAATTATGAAGTCAAGAGCAGTGTGAATCAGACTAAAGTAGCATGGGTGTGTTATTTTTTTTGAGTGAAAGAAGGAATGAAATGTTGAACATAGATTAATATAGAATGACCATAAATTTAAGAACAACTATTAAAATCAACATGCATGTCTGTAGTTATTACACACAGGCAAATCAAATTATTTAAGTTCTAAGTCTAGAAGGAGGGAAGAGTATGTTGTTATTACACAGCATTGCATACTGCAGTCATGTCTCAGGTATGAAGTACAATCATATACTTTCAAGCAGCATTGCATAGTCCAGTCATGTCTCAAGTATGAAGTACAATCATATACTTTCAAGAAGGATTACATACTCCAGTCATATCTAATACATGAAGTACAATCATATACTTTCAAGCAGCATAGCATACTGCAGTCATGTCTAACGTATGAAGTACAATCATATACTTTCAATCAGCATTGCATACTCCAGTCATGGCTCAGGTATGAAGTACAATCATATATTTTCAAGCAGCATTGCATACTCCAGTCATGACTCAGGTATGAAGTACAATCATATACTTTCAAGCAGGATTACATACTCCAGTCAAGTCTCAAGTATGAAGTACAATCATATACTTTCAAGCAGCATTGCATACTGCAGTCATGTCTAAGGTATGAAGTACAATCATATACTTTCAAACAGCATTGCATACTCCAGTAATGTCTCAGGTATGAAGTGCAATCATATACTTTCAAGCAGCAATGCATACTCCAGTCATGTCTAAGGTATGAAATACAATCATATACTTGCAAGCAGCATTGCATACTGAAGTCATGTCTAATCTATGAAGTACAATCATATACTTTCAAGCACCATTGCCTACTCCAGTCATGTCTCAGGTATGAAGTACAATCACATACTTTCAAGTAGCATTGCATACTGCAGTCATGTCTAAGGTATGAAGTACAATCATATACTTTCAAGCAGCATTGCATACTCCAGTCATGTCTAATGCATGAGGTACAATCATATACTTTCAAGCAGCATTGCATACTGCAGTTATGTCTCAGGTATGAAGTACAATCATATACTTTCAAGCAGCATTGCATACTGCAGTTATGTCTAAGGTATGAAGCACAATCATATACTTTTAAGCAGCATTGCATACTGCAGTCATGTCTAAGATATGAAGTACAATCATATACATTCAAACAGCATTGCATACTCGTTATGTCTCAGGTATGAAGTACAATCATATACTTTCAAGCAGCATTGCATACTCCAGTCATGTCTAAGGTATGAAATACAATCATATACTTGCAAGCAACATTGCATACTGCAGTCATGTCTAACGTATGAAGTACAATAATATACTTTCTAGCAGCATTGCATACTCCAGTCATGTCGCAGTTTGAAGTACAATCATATACTTTCAAGCAGCATTGCATACTGCAGTCATGCCTCAGGTACGAAGTACAATCATATACTTTCAAGCAGCATTGTATACTGCAGTCATATCTCAGGTATGAAGTACAATCATATACTTTCAAGCAGCATTACATACTATAGTCATGTCTAAGGTACGAAGTACAATCATATACTTTCAAGCAGAATTGCATACTCCAGTCATCTCAGATATGAAGTACAATCATATACTTTCAAGCAGCATTGCATACTCCAGTCATGTCTAATGTATGAAGTACAATCATATCCTTTCAAGCAGCATTGCCTACTCCAGTCATGTCTCAGGTATGAAGTACAATCATATACTTTCCAGCAGCATTGCATACTCCAGTCATGTCTAAGGTATGAAGTACAATCATATACTTTCAAGCAGCATTGCATACTGCAGTCGTGTCTAATGTATGAAGTACAATCATACTACTTTCAAGCAGCATTGCATACTGCAGTCATGTCTAATGTATGAAGTACAATCATATACTTTCAAACAGCATTGCATACTGCAGTCATGTCTAAGGTATGAAGTACAATCATATGCTTTCAAGAAGCATTGCATACTGCAGTCATGCCTAAGGTATCAAGTGCAATCATATACTTTCAAACAGCATTGCATACTCCAGTCATGTCTAAGGTATGAAATACAATCATATACTTTCAAGCAGCATAGCATACTGTAGTCATGTCTAACGTATGAAGTACAATCATATACTTTCAAGCAGCATTGCATACTCCAGTCATGTCTCAGGTATGAAGTACAACCATATACTTTCAAACAGCATTGCATACTATAGTCATGTCTAAGGTATGAAGTACAATCATATACTTTCAAGCAGCATTGCATACTATAGTCATGTCTAAGGTATGAAGTACAATCATATACTTTCAAGCAGCATTGCATACTCCAGTCATGTCTCAGGTATGAAGTACAATCATATACTTTCAAGCAGCATTGCATAATCCAGTCATGTCTAATCTATAAAGTGCAATCATATACTTTCAAGTAGCATTGCATACTGCAGTCATGTCTAACGTATGAAGTACAATCAAATACTTTCAAGCAGCATTGCATACTACAGTCATGTCTCAGGTATGAAGTGCAATCATATACTTTCAAGCAGCATTGCATACTCCAGTCATGTCTAATCTATGAAGTACAATCATATACTTTCAAGCAGCATTGCATACTGCAGTCATGTCTAAGGTATGAAATACAATCATATATTTTCAAGCAGCATTGCATACTGCAGGCATGTCTAAGGTATGAAGTACAATCATATACTTTCAAGTAGCATTGCATACTATAGTCATGTCTAGGGTATGAAGTACAATCATATACTTTCAAGCAGCATTGCATACTATAGTCATGTATAAGGTATGAAGTACAATCATATACTTTCAAGCAGCATTGCATACTCCAGTCATGTCTCAGGTATGAAGTACAATCATATACTTTCAATGAGCATTGCATACTGTAGTCATGTCTAACGTATGAAGTACAATCATATACTTTCTAGCAGCATTGCATACTCCATTCATGTCTAAGGTATGAAGTACAATCATATACATTCAAGCAGCATTGCATACTCCAGTCATTTCTAATGTATGAAGTACAATCATATACTTTAAAGCAGCATTACATATTGCAGTCATGTCTAAGGTATGAAGTACAATCATATACTTTCAAGCAGCATTGCACACTGCAGTCATATCTAAGGTATGAAGTACAATCATATACTTTCAAGCAGCATTGCATAATACAGTCATGTCTAAGGTATGAAGTACAACCATATACTTTCAAACAGCATTGCATACTATAGTCATGTCTAAGGTATGAAGTACAATTATATACTTTCAAGCAGCATTGCATACTTCAGTCATGTCTCAGGTATGAAGTACAATCATATACTTTCAAGCAGCATTGCACACTGCAGTCATGTCTAAGGTATGAAGTACAATCATATACTTTCAAGCAACACTGCATACTCCAGTCATGTCTCAGGTTTGAAGTACAATCATATACTTTCAAGCAGCATTGCACACTGCAGTCATGTCTAAGGTATGAAGTACAATCATATACTTTCAAGCAGCATTGCATACTCCAGTCATGTCTCAGGTATGAAGTAACACCATATACTTTCAAACAGCATTGCATACTATAGTCATGTCTAAGGTATGAAGTACAATTATATACTTTCAAGCAGCACTGCATACTCCAGTCATGTCTCAGGTACGAAATACAATCATATATTTCAAGTAGCATTGCATACTCCAGTCATGACTAATGTAAGAAGTACAATCATATACTTTCAAGTAGCATGGCATACTGCAGTCATGTCTAATGTATGAAGTACAATCATATACTTTCAAGCAGCATTGCATACTGCAGTCATGTCTAAGGTATGAAGTACAATCATATACTTTCAAGCAGCATTGCATACTCCAGTCATGTCTAAGGTATGAAGTACAATCATATACTTTCAAGCAGCATTGCATACTCCAGTCATGTCTCAGGTACGAATTGCATACTCCAGTCATGACTAATGTATGAAGTACAATCATATACTTTCAAGCAGCATTGAATACTGCAGTCATGTCTAAGGTATGAAGTACAGTCATATACTTTCAAGCAGCATTGCATAGTATAGTCATGTCTAAGGTATGACGTACAATCATATACTTTCAAGAAGCATTGCATACTCCAGTCATGTCTCAGGTATGATGTACAATCATATACTTTCAAGCAGCATTGCATACTCCAGTCATGTCTCAGGTACGAATTGCATACTCCAGTCATGACTAATGTATGAAGTACAATCATATACTTTCAAGCAGCATTGCATACTGCAGTCATGTCTAAGGTATGAAGTACAGTCATATACTTTCAAGCAGCATTGCATACTCCACTCATGTCTCAGGTATGATGTACAAGCATATACTTTCAAGCAGCATTGCATAGTATAGTCATGTCTAAGGTATGACGTATAATCATATACTTTCAAGCAGCATTGCATACTCCAGTCATGTCTCAGGTATGAAGTACAATCATATACTTTCAAGCAACATTGCATACTCCAGTCATGTCTAATCTATGAAGTACAGTCATATACTTCCAAACAGCATTGCATACTGCAGTCATGTCTAACGTATGAAATACAATCATATACTTTTAAGCAGCATTGCATACTGCAGTCATGTCTAACGTATGATGTACAATAATATACTTTCTAGCAGCATTGCATACTCCAGTCATGTCGCAGTTTGAAGTACAATCATATACTTTCAAGCAGCATTACATACTATAGTCATGTCTAAGGTACGAAGTAAAATCATATACTTTCAAGCAGCATTGCATACTCCAGTCATGTCTCAGATATGAAGTACAATCATATACTTTCAAGCAGCATTGCATACTCCAGTCATGTCTAATGTATGAAGTACAATCATATCCTTTCAAGCAGCATTGCATACTCCAGTCATGTCTCAGATATGAAGTACAATCATATACTTTCAAGCAGCATTGCATACTCCAGTCATGTCTCAGGTATGAAGTACAATCATATACTTTCAAACAGCATTGCCTACTCCAGTCATGTCTCAGGTATGAAGTACAATCATATACTTTCAAGCAGCATTGCATACTCCAGTCATGTCTAAGGTATGAAGTACAATCATATACTTTCAAGCAGAATTGCATACTGCAGTCATGTCTAATGTATGAAGTACAATTATATACATTCAAACAGCATTGCATACTGCAGTCATGTCTAAGTTATGAAGTACAATCATATACTTTCAAGCAGCATTGCATACTGCAGTCATGTCTCATGTATGAAGTACAATCATATACTTTCAAGCAGCATTGCAAACTGCAGTCATGTCTAAGGTATCAAGTACAATCATATACTTTCAAACAGCATTGCATACTCCAGTCATGTCTAAGGTATGAAATACAATCATATACTTTCAAACAGCATTGCATACTGCAGTCATGTCTAATGTATGAAGTGCAATCATATACTTTCAAGCAGCATTGCATACTGCAGTCATGTCTAACATATGAAGTACAACCATATACTTTCAAACAGCATTGCATACTCCAGTCATGTCTCAGGTATGAAGTACAACCATATACTTTCAAACAGCATTGCATACTATAGTCATGTCTAAGGTATGAAGTACAATCATATACTTTCAAGCAGCATTGCATACTATTGTCATGTCTAAGGTATGAAGTACAATCATATACTTTCAAGCAGCATTGCATACTCCAGTCATGTCTCAGGTATGAAGTACAATCATATACTTTCAAGCAGCATTGCATACTCCAGTCATGTCTCAGGTATGAAGTACAATCATATACTTTCAAGCAGCATTGCATAATCCAGTCATGTCTAATCTATGAAGTGCAATCATATACTTTCAAGTAGCATTGCATACTGCAGTCATGTCTAACGTATGAAGTACAATCAAATACTTTCAAGCAGCATTGCATACTACAGTCATGTCTCAGGTATGAAGTGCAATCATATACTTTCAAGCAGCATTGCATACTCCAGTCATGTCTAATCTATGAAGTACAATCATATACTTTCAAGCAGCATTGCATACTGCAGTCATGTCTAAGGTATGAAATACAATCATATACTTTCAAGCAGCATTGCATACTGCAGGCATGTCTAAGGTATGAAGTACAATCATATACTTTCAAGTAGCATTGCATACTATAGTCATGTCTAGGGTATGAAGTACAATCATATACTTTCAAGCAGCATTGCATACTATAGTCATGTATAAGGTATGAAGTACAATCATATACTTTCAAGCAGCATTGCATACTCCAGTCATGTCTCAGGTATGAAGTACAGTCACATACTTTCAATGAGCATTGCATACTGTAGTCATGTCTAACGTATGAAGTACAATCATATACTTTCTAGCAGCATTGCATACTCCATTCATGTCTAAGGTATGAAGTACAATCATATACATTCAAGCAGCATTGCATACTCCAGTCATTTCTAATGTATGAAGTACAATCATATACTTTAAAGCAGCATTACATATTGCAGTCATGTCTAAGGTATGAAGTACAATCATATACTTTCAAGCAGCATTGCATACTGCAGTCATATCTAAGGTATGAAGTACAATCATATACTTTCAAGCAGCATTGCATAATACAGTCATGTCTAAGGTATGAAGTACAACCATATACTTTCAAACAGCATTGCATACTATAGTCATGTCTAAGGTATGAAGTACAATTATATACTTTCAAGCAGCATTGCATACTCCAGTCATGTCTCAGGTATGAAGTACAATCATATACTTTCAAGCAGCATTGCACACTGCAGTCATGTCTAAGGTATGAAGTACAATAATATACTTTCAAGCAACACTGCATACTCCAGTCATGTCTCAGGTTTGAAGTACAATCATATACTTTCAAGCAGCATTGCACACTGCAGTCATGTCTAAGGTATGAAGTACAATCATATACTTTCAAGCAGCATTGCATACTCCAGTCATGTCTCAGGTATGAAGTAACACCATATACTTTCAAACAGCATTGCATACTATAGTCATGTCTAAGGTATGAAGTACAATTATATACTTTCAAGCAGCACTGCATACTCCAGTCATGTCTCAGGTACGAAATAGAATCATATATTTCAAGTAGCATTGCATACTCCAGTCATGACTAATATAAGAAGTACAATCATATACTTTCAAGTAGCATGGCATACTGCAGTCATGTCTAATGTATGAAGTACAATCATATACTTTCAAGCAGCATTGCATACTGCAGTCATGTCTAAGGTATGAAGTACAATCATATACTTTCAAGCAGCATTGCATACTCCAGTCATGTCTAAGGTATGAAGTACAATCATATACTTTCAAGCAGCATTGCATACTCCAGTCATGTCTCAGGTACGAATTGCATACTCCAGTCATGACTAATGTATGAAGTACAATCATATACTTTCAAGCAGCATTGAATACTGCAGTCATGTCTAAGGTATGAAGTACAGTCATATACTTTCAAGCAGCATTGCATAGTATAGTCATGTCTAAGGTATGACGTACAATCATATACTTTCAAGAAGCATTGCATACTCCAGTCATGTCTCAGGTATGATGTACAATCATATACTTTCAAGCAGCATTGCATACTCCAGTCATGTCTCAGGTACGAATTGCATACTCCAGTCATGACTAATGTATGAAGTACAATCATATACTTTCAAGCAGCATTGCATACTGCAGTCATGTCTAAGGTATGAAGTACAGTCATATACTTTCAAGCAGCATTGCATACTCCACTCATGTCTCAGGTATGATGTACAAGCATATACTTTCAAGCAGCATTTCATAGTATTGTCATGTCTAAGGTATGATGTATAATCATATACTTTCAAGCAGCATTGCATACTCCAGTCATGTCTCAGGTATGAAGTACAATCATATACTTTCAAGCAACATTGCATACTCCAGTCATGTCTAATCTATGAAGTACAGTCATATACTTCCAAACAGCATTGCATACTGCAGTCATGTCTAACGTATGAAATACAATCATATACTTTTAAGCAGCATTGCATACTGCAGTCATGTCTAACGTATGATGTACAATAATATACTTTCTAGCAGCATTGCATACTCCAGTCATGTCGCAGTTTGAAGTACAATCATATACTTTCAAGCAGCATTACATACTATAGTCATGTCTAAGGTACGAAGTAAAATCATATACTTTCAAGCAGCATTGCATACTCCAGTCATGTCTCAGATATGAAGTACAATCATATACTTTCAAGCAGCATTGCATACTCCAGTCATGTCTAATGTATGAAGTACAATCATATCCTTTCAAGCAGCATTGCATACTCCAGTCATGTCTCAGATATGAAGTACAATCATATACTTTCAAGCAGCATTGCATACTCCAGTCATGTCTCAGGTATGAAGTACAATCATATACTTTCAAGCAGCATTGCATACTCCAGTCATGTCTAAGGTATGAAGTACAATCATATACTTTCAAGCAGAATTGCATACTGCAGTCATGTCTAATGTATGAAGTACAATTATATACATTCAAACAGCATTGCATACTGCAGTCATGTCTCATGTATGAAGTACAATCATATACTTTCAAGCAGCATTGCATACTGCAGTCATGTCTAAGGTATCAAGTACAATCATATACTTTCAAACAGCATTGCATACTCCAGTCATGTCTAAGGTATGAAATACAATCATATACTTTCAAACAGCATTGCATACTGCAGTCATGTCTAATGTATGAAGTGCAATCATATACTTTCAAGCAGCATTGCATACTGCAGTCATGTCTAACATATGAAGTACAACCATATACTTTCAAACAGCATTGCATACTCCAGTCATGTCTCAGGTATGAAGTACAACCATATACTTTCAAACAGCATTGCATACTATAGTCATGTCTAAGGTATGAAGTACAATCATATACTTTCAAGCAGCATTGCATACTATTGTCATGTCTAAGGTATGAAGTACAATCATATACTTTCAAGCAGCATTGCATACTCCAGTCATGTCTCAGGTATGAAGTACAATCATATACTTTCAAGCAGCATTGCATACTCCAGTCATGTCTATGGTATGAAGTAAAATCATATACTTTCAAGCAGCATTGCACACTGCAGTCATGTCTAAGGTATGAAGTACAATCATATACTTTCAAGCAGCATTGCATACTCCAATCATGTCTCAGGTTTGAAGTACAATCATATACTTTCAAGCAGCATTGCATACTCCAGTCATGTCTAAGGTATGAAATACAATCATATACTTTCAAGCAGCATTGCATACTGCAGTCATGTCTAAGGTATGAAGTACAATCATATACTTTCAAGCAGCATTGCATACTGCAGTCATGTCTAACATATGAAGTACAATCATATACTTTCAAGCAGCATTGCATACTCCAGTCATGTCTCAGGTAAGAAGTACAACCATATACTTTCAAACAGCATTGCATACTATAGTCATGTCTAAGGTATGAAGTACAATCATATACTTTCAAGCAGCATTGCATACTCCAGTCATGTCTCAGGTACGAAGTACTATCATATATTTCAAGTAGCATTGCATACTCCAGTCATGACTCAGGTATGAAGTACAATCATATACTTTCAAGCAGCATTGCATACTCCAGTCATGACTAATGTATGAAGTACAATCATATACATTCAAGCAGCATTGCATACTGCAGTCATGTCTAAGGTATGAAGTACAGTCATATACTTTCAAGCAGCATTGCATAGTATAGTCATGCCTAAGGTATGACGTACAATCATATACTTTCAAGCAGCATTGCATACTCCAGTCATGTCTCAGGTATGAAGTACAATCATATACTTTCAAGCAACATTGCATACTTCAGTCATGTCTAATCTATGAAGTACAGTCATATACTTCAAAACAGCATTGCATACTGCAGTCATGTCTAACGTATGAAGTACAATCATATACTTTTAAGCAGCATTGCATACTGCAGTCATGTCTAACATATGAAGTACAATCGTATACTTTCAAGCAGCATTGCATTCTCCAGTCATGTCTCAGGTATGACGTACAATCATATACTTTCAAGCAGCATTGCATACTCCAGTCACGTCTCAGTTATGAAGTACAATCATATACTTTCAAGCAGCATTGCATACTCCAGTCATGTCTAATGTATGAAGTACAATCATATACTTTCAAGCAGCATTGCATACTGCAGTCATGTCTCAGGTACGAAGTACAATCATATACTTTCAAGCAGCATTGCATATTGCAGTCATGTCTAAGGTATGAAGTACAATCATATACTTTCAAGCAGCATTGCATACTCCAGTCATGTCTCAGGTATGAAGTGCAATCATATACTTTCAAGCAGCATTGCATACTGCAGTCATGTATAATGTATGAAGTACAATCATATACTTTCTAGCAGCATTGCATACTCTAGTCATGTCTCAGGTTTGAAGTACAATCATATACTTTCAAGCAGCATTGCATACTCCAGTCATGTCTCAGGTATGAAGTACAATCATATACTTTCAAACAGCATTGCATACTCCAGTCATGTCTCAGGTATGAAGTACAATCATATACTTTCAAGCAGCATTGCATACTGCAGTCATGTTTAAGGTATGAAGTACAATCATATACTTTCAAGCAGCATTGCATACTGCAGTCATGTCTAATGTATGAAGTACAATCATATACTTTAAAGCAGCATTGCATACTCCAGTCTTGTCTTGGGTATGAAGTACAATCATATACTTTCAAACAGCATTGCAAACTCTAGTCATGTCTCAGGTATGAAGTGTGATCATATACTTTCAACCAGCATTGCACTCCAGTCATGTCTCAGGTATGAAGTACAATCATATACTTTCAAGCAGCATTACATACTCCAGTCATGCCTCAGGTATGAAGTACAACCATATACTTTCAAACAGCACTGCATACTCCAGTCATGTCTAATGTATGAAGTACAATCATATACTTTCAAGCAGCATCGCATACTGCAGTCATGTCTCAGGTATGAAGTACAATCATATACTTTTAAGCAGTATTGCATCATGCAGTCATGTCTCAGGTATGAAGTACAATCATATACTTTTAAGCAGCATTGCATACTGCAGTCATGTCTCAGGTATGAAGTACAATCATATACTTTTAAGCAGCATTGCATCCTGCAGTCATGTCTCAGGTATGAAGTACAATCATATGCTTTCAAGCACCCAGTCTTGTCTTAGGTATGAAGTACAATCATATACTTTCAAACAGCATTGCAAACTCCAGTCATGTCTCAGGTATGAAGTGTGATCATATACTTTCAACCAGCATTGCATACTCCAGTCATGTCTCAGGTATGAAGTACAATGATATACTTTCAAGCAGCATTGCATACTCCAGTCATGTCTCAGGTATGAAGTACAACCATATACTTTCAAACAGCATTGCATACTCCAGTCATGTCTAATGTATGAAGTACAATCATATACTTTCAAGCAGCATTGCATACTGCAGTCATGTCTCAGGTATGAAGTACAATCATATATGTTTTAGCAGCATTGCATCCTGCAGTCATGTCTCAGGTATGAAGTACAATCATATACTTCCAAGCAGCATTGCATACTTACATTATTCTTAGTAGAAAGCCTCAGGAGACAGGCTCCATATCTTCCAGGAACACTACTCTTACTGCTGCAAAGGACTTGGTGTAACCAACTCTGGGTCTTGTGAATGACATCTCTTATGTTTTGTTAACACTCTGTCCCCCCAAGGGCCTACAATGAATAGTTACACAAAAATAATCAATTAAATTTAATCAAAGTGATTTACAAATTCATTGTTCTGAAAAAGTCTTATTAAATATGAGGAAATGAAAGTGTGAATGTATGTTTGTTATTTGTTTCTACTGGTTTACACACTTTCTGTGCTATTTCACCCCTTTTAATTAATGACATAGAAATAACAGGCGAGGACTCATCAAATCAGATTTTCTTCAGATGGCCCCTTGGCAGTGCCTATAATATTACCATGTTTTTATCTTTTGCCATTTTGAACAGCTATTCTAAAATCTTGACTCACAATGCTCATGAGATGTGTTTTCTTTGAAAAGACTTTCCCTGTCCTGGTGTTCATTCATTTATTTGTGTATTTTTTCATGCATTCCATCATTCATTCATTCATTGAGTTCTTATTTTTATTTTTATTTAATCGCATTTGTTAACAGGGTAAGTTGGCTGTCTGAGTAAACACAATATGATATGCAGTTGTGGAATCCTTCTGAATACAGTTTACATGTTAGAAAGGTAAATCTAATAGTAACAAATGGTAGGAAAGTTGTTGGGCAGCGACGGCTCAGTTGTATACTCTCTGCCTAAGAGCTCTGTTAGAAAGGGTACATCCTGATCACTGCCTGTGTGCAGATTTGAGTTCTGCATGTTCTTCGAGGGGTAATGGGCATTCAAGGGGTAGTGGGCACTGCCTATCCTGGGGAGAAAGGAAGTGGCTCCTGTCTAGTTAACTGCAGCTTTGATGTGGGGTGAAGTCTCATGATCACTGAAAGCAGGGACCAGCAAGAGTGTACAATGTGACTGCCCATGCAGGTGATGGTACTTCCTGTCTTGAACGTCGCACATGCTTTGGACCGATGGCATCGTAGTTAGTCCCTGCATTGATGCAATGTGTAGCTCGCCAGCAGTGGTAGGGTTATGGCCATGGTAAAAAAATATATATATATTTTCATTTCAGGCTGCCAGTGAGAGCACAAATGTCCCCAATACTTGCCTGGATGATGTCCCCTCCCCTGTCCGTACAGAATCTAAAGACAGGCTTGATGATCAACAGGGAGAAGCTAGAAAAAAGATATAAAAATAAAATCAATCTTCCATAGATAATGTCAATATCTCAGACATGACTGTCACAGAGATAACGATTTCCACTGCAGGGAATCAGTCACACTGTATGTAATCACACAAAACAGAGTAGAACAGGACAGGTGGACTTTCTGAAGTAACATTCTAAACAATGCAGGTCTAGCAAGTGGTACAGCTGTTTGTGGTTGTTCAAAACTGACTGATATCCTCTTCCCTATTAGTCACAAATTGCGGGAGAAATGTCACAACCTTCAGAGGTATTTCTAAAAGAAAGTACCATATGTATGCACCACAACCTCTAGAAGTATTTCTAAAAGTACCACCATATGTATGCGCCACAACCTCTAGAAGTATTTCTAAAAGAAGTACCATATGTCTGCGCCACAACCTCCAGAAGTATTTCTAAAAGAAAGTACCATATGTATGTGCCACAACCTCCAGAAGTATTTCTAAAGGAAGTACCATATGTATGAGCCACAACCTCCAAAAGCATTTCTAAAAGAAATATATGTATGTGCCACAACCTCCAGAAGTATTTCTAAAAGAAGTGCCATACGTATGTGCCGCAAACTCCAGAAGTATTTTTAAAGGAAGTACCATATGTATGCGCCACCACCTCCAGAAGTATTTCTAAAGGCAGAACCATATGTATGCGCCACAACCACCAGAAGTATTTCTAAAAGAAGTACCATATGTATGCTCCACAACCTCCAGAAGTATTTCTAAAAGAAGTACCATATGTATGCGCCACAACCTCCAGAAGTATTTCTAAAAGAAGTACCATATGTATGCGCCACAACCTCCAGAAATATTTCTAAAAGAAGTACCATATGTATGTGCCACAACCTCCAGAAATATTTCTAAAAGAAGTACCATATGTATGTGCCACAACCTCCAGAAGTATTTCTAAAAGAAAGTACCATGTGTATGCAAAGCTGCTAGCTATAGACATATTAAATACCAAAAAAGATATACAATGAAATTAAATATATAAATGGCTGATTTTAAAATATTTACACTGGATAAATAGCATTCATTCTTTTCTGGAATTTATTTCTGTAAAAGTGCTATTTAATCAACATTATTTCTATTCATGATTACACCACAAGATGTCTGATTAAACATATTTATTTAATGAAGGTATTAAATGACTGATTGCATGAGTTGGCTCCAGACTAGCAAGGTAAATAAATAAATAAGCAGGAAAAACGGTTAAGTTTTAATGTAAACAAAATCTGATATGCTTTGACAGCCTTGGTGGCCAGATTTTTACAATGCAGAAGCAAGGTGCCTGTATACTGATGTTTTTATTTATGGCTATAATTTTAAAGCTATCTATTTCATTTTTCACATTTCCATTTACTACAGTTGTTATGATAAACCAGTTTTTTTGAAATCCACCCTGAATCCATTTTGAGTGTGAACGTTAATGTTTTTCATGGAAGTGTTAGTATATCAAGGGAAACAAAATTACCAAGAACTTACAAGGTATCTTGATAGCAAATTAAAATCAACGGCAGATGACTATCATATAATTACAGGCATGTACCTTAGTTTATAATTCTCTTTTCTACTTATTTAAATTATTGCTAGTTTTCTTTCCCTTGATATGTTATGTCAGAAGTACTTTCAGTTTGGCATTGCCTAAAAAAGGCACTATGGGGGAAGATAATGTTTAGATAATATTCGAAAGCCTAGAGGGGAGAGATATTGCACTCCCTTAGAATGACACCAGAAACTAAGTCAATTATTAAAGTCAATCATATTTTGTTCTTATTGTGGCATCATCCTCGGAGAAGGTAAACTTTTAGTTATGTACTTACCATAACTTCGGATGTATGGGATCCATCTCGCTTACATTCATAACAGATGGGTTCGGAGCCGATCCATTGGCTCCGACTCGGCCACTATACACTAGAACGAAGTCTCTCATTGGCTGGGCTCCCCCATATCCCAGAATGCACGACACCTGCTTCCCCAGATCTTGTTTGTTCGCTTTCATACATCCATACAGGCACAGAAAAACATACCAATAACTGTAACCAACTAGAGCCCTTCAAGAGAAGAGCTCAGCAAGAGCAACATTTCCTCCAAATCCAAAAGGTAGGGGGAAGGAGGGTGGGTATGTATGAATGTAGGTGAGATGGATCCCATACATCCGAAGTTATGGTAAGTACATAACTAAAAGATGTAATGGGATCCTATCTCGCCTACATTCATAACAGATGGGAAAGCGTCCCTAGCACCTAAATCCCGGGTGGCTCATTGGAACACACTCCTGAGAACTGCGGAACCAAAGGAAGCTCTGCCTCGGGAAGCCACATCCACCTTATAATGAGAAATGAAGGTGTGCGGAGAAGAACAAGTAGCAGCCGCACAAACATCATCTATTGAAACTTTGGAGTGGAATGCTACAGAGGTGGCCATCGCCCTGGTAGAATGAGCCTTGAATGGGAAAGGTAACTCTCTGCCTGACTGGGAATAAATGAAGGAGATCCAATCCTTAATCCATTTGGCTATGGTGGTCTTGGCAACTGGTAAACCTAACCTATTCTCTGCAAAGGACACAAACAGCTGGTTAGATTTTCGTGTCTGACTGGTCCTATCTAAATAAAAACGCAGTTGCCTGTGAACATCCAACTGGTGGAAGGTATATTCTGCTCTATTAGAAAAAATTGGAAAGAAAACAGGGAGCTCCAAGGATTGCTGAATGCATAAAGGGGATGCTACCTTAGGCAAAAAGGAGGGATTCAATCTGAGGGAAACTCTGTCTATTTTAAGTATTTTTTTCTCTGTTTATTTGCTAAGTTTTTCTGCATAGTTGCCTAGTTTGAGCATTTTCTGGCTTGTTAAACTTGATTTCTGCATTAGTAGCTGAATTTAGAGCACAACCAAAAGCTGTTTACTGAATTTCCTGTTTGCACTTCATTTTAAAATCGTTTTTTCTCAAAACTTGCATATTTTCTGTCTTTGATCTAGCACTCTTGTGTGGGGTCATTTACTGCACTGTTATAACTTGATATTACTTGTGAACCTCTGCTATCTCTGAAAAAACAAAAACAAAAAAAATCTTGCTTTTTTCCCACTTTTCTGAGATTTAAAAAAGTTCAGTTACAGGCTTGCTGTTCCTGAACTGTTTGTAAGTTTCTATGAGGCCATTTTTGCTTGGGCTAAGGGAAAGTCTCTCTGTTGATCAGTGGCAGTGAAAAAAGTACAGTTTGTAATTTTGATATTTCAGCATGTGAAACTGACAATTCAATGCAGTCATGGCTAGAAGTGGAAAAGAAGTATACAGTTTCTTACCGTCCTAATATCAAAGCCCTCAGCTCATTGTCAGTGGGAACAGGATTTCTAACCTTGCCCCGACACACTGTACCTTTGGGCCCCTGAGAAACAGTGTCTGGGTCCGCCTAGGATGTCAGAACAATGCTAAAAAGACAGCACCCAAATAGTACCTAGCCAGGTTAGCAGGAGCAGGAGGCAAAGAATCAAGGGTAAAGAAGCCTCTGCAAAAAGCATCTTCCACCAAGGAGGCAGCTAAGGGTATAGCTAAGGGCAAATGCTGGGGGTCCTCTGCATTTTCTAAGCCTGAAGTGGATCAGAGTAATCCTGGCCTTCTGCAGTAAAAAAACAAATCTCATGGAATGCAGGGTTTCACAATGAAAAATCAGCTCAGGAGGAGAAGCCCGAGAGGTGGCATCATCACATCTTAATCAGAATAAGGAATCAGGAGAGTAGATAGGAAGGTGAGACTGTGTGTAGAAAAACCCTGTTCAAAACTGGCATACTTGCTTTTCCACCCTGAGCCTCTCCACCCCGGAGAATAAACCTTGAAGTCTAATCATAGTCCCAGCTGGAATGGGAGGCCTAAGCATATGTTTCTTGGGGCAATCACCCGAAAAGCTAGGAAATGCAGTTTAAGCTGGAACTAAAGAATTGGCCTACCTCAAAAAGAAGCTTTAACACGAGGCTGCTCTAACTACTGTCCTCTAGACTGCTAATAGGTGCCCTGAAGCCCCTCTGCCTGGCTAATAACCTGATGCCTGTGTACCTGTATTTTATGCAAATCTGCCGGAACTTCATAATGGGTCCTCCTGCATAAAGTGGCTCCCACTGAAGACTTCAAAGAAAAAGCCTCCCGGGACTGCCGGTTCTTCAACCCTCTATTCGCTGTTTTGAGGGACATCTTCTGGAAAGCGAAGGCTTCGCAAACTGCCTTATACAAGGCTATAATTACAACGTTTCCAAAACACTAACCTGGCACAAAAAAACTTCCTCTTAATAGTCGTTTTGTTAAACCCTACTTTAAAGGCGTAACCAACAACAACACAAGTTTTTCTAAACAAGGTAGTAGATCCCAAGCATGGGGAGCCTTACATATCTGTTTATTCTTTGCCCTCAGTTGAAACTGCTTCTTGAATCCGGTTAGCAGATACTGAGGCAGAAGAAAAACAAAAGAAATGTTCCCCAGCGAAGTGCCAGCCAACTCTGGCCTTTTCTGAAACTCTTCATGGAAATATTGAAAACGTAACCTGCACTGCAGCTTCTGCTACATGGACCACAGCGGCAAAAAGACTGAGATATGGCGCGGTCTGCCAGTAGCTGCCTGAGTACCCTCCGTCAGTCTAATGCGCCATGACCCAAACGTCAACTTCTTCAAGTTGAGGATTCTGAGACCTGGGCGGACTATATATGATAGTGCCAGGCTGTTAGATGAAGAGAGTGAAGAACATCATTGAGCGGCTCCCCTGTCCCCCGTGGGAGTGGTTACTGACTTGAAACTGTAGTTTTATTGACCAGTAGGGGTCATTTCCAAAACTCCTTCATCTTCCTCTCTTAAAACCTAGTTGCCTCGTGGGTTTGGCTTCTTTTCAGGCTTGTTGGCTGTGGCTGTTGGTGAAGCACCCACCAAGAGGAGAAAACACTGAGAGAAGAAGGGAGCCACTTTTGAGATTTTAAGTATTTTTCTCTGTTTATTTGCTAAGTTTTTCTGCATAGTTGCCTAGTTTGAGCATTTTCTGGCTTGTTAAATTTGATTTCTGCATTAGTAGCTGTATTTAGAGCACAACCAAAAGCTGTTTACTGAATTTCCTGTTTGCACTTAATTTTAAAATCGTTTTTTCTCAAAACTTGCATATTTTCTGTCTTTGACCTAGCACTCTTGTGTGGGGTCATTTACTGCACTGTTATAACTTGATATTACTTGTGAACCTCTGCTATCTCTGAAAAACAAAAACAAAAAAAAATCTTGCTTTTTTCCCACTTTTCTGAGATTTAAAAAAGTTCAGTTACAGGCTTGCTGTTCCTGAACTGTTTGTAAGTTTCTGTGAGGCCATTTTTGCTTGGGCTAAGGGAAAGTCTCTCTGTTGATCAGTGGCAGTGAAAAACATTGAGCAGCTCCCCTGCCCCCCGTGGGAGTGGTTACTGACTTGAAACTGTAGTTTTATTGGCTGTATTGGGTCAATTCCTGGCTCTTTCCAGCCCCCGCTATCAAGCACGCTTTAGCGTGCTTTAGCGCGATTTAGCGTGGAGTTGCCTCTAGAGCAGCATCGGGCAGCGCCGGTTTAACAAGGTTAAACTTTTTCTGGCTCCATAAAGTTTGTTCTTCATTTTTTCCCTTAGAACTGCTCTACTAGTAATCTAAATAGTATATCCCTTAACTAAAAAGTGCAGCACTTGTTCCTGAAAAGCTTTTTTTTTTTTTCCTCCAAAAAAAAAACAAAAAACTCAGCACTTGTCTTAAAAGCATCTTCTTTTCAGGCTTAGCACTTCTGTATTATACAAAGTCCCTCACTAGCGAACCCCCCCCCCCCCAGGAGGACCCACTTCCTTACTAAGTCCTCTCTCATTCAGTTACACCCCAAACTTCTTAATTTCTCTAGCATGTCAAAGGGCCAGATGCTGGCATCCTCTCCTGTCCAGTTGGTGAATCTGGGAATATTGAGGCAATGTTACAATTGCCTCATGTACACAGACAACCCTCTCCTCCTCCCACATAACACAAATACTTGCGAGAGATGCAGCTATTTAGCCAAACTGGAGGCTGAGCTCTCTCAACTCAGGACTGGCAGGACCAGACAGGAGGAGAAGGCAACTACACACACCACAAAACCAGTCTCACATAAAGCTATCACAACAATGAATCAAACACAAACACACAAAGACATACTGGAGGCTCTGAGCAAAAATTTACCTAAACAGCAGAGGCCTCCAAAGCAGACACCCAAGCAACCGCCACCTCATGACACACCACAGGCAACACATAAAACACAAAATCAGTGTGCAAAGCAGTCACAGCCCTTAAGGCCAAATACAACACCAAACATACTTGTCATAGGTGACTCCATAGTCAGACACACTGACGTTCCACTCACCAGGCTGAACAAGGAGAGGGTCACAGTAAGCTGCCTATCGGGCGCTAGAATCCGCCACATAACACAAGCACTCGGGTCACTCCACAGCAAGTACAAATATGACACAGTCATTGTCCATGCTGGTGTGAACGACCTGAGATGTACCTCCCTGGACTACATGAAAAGAGACCTAGAGGAGCTCTCTGATTATGTAGCCCAGGCAGGTATGACCCTGACCCTGAGCAGCATCCTTCCTTCACCAAGAATGATGCCACAACATAGAGACAAGATGATCAGCTTTAACAATTGGCTTAATTTCTGGTGTCATTCAAAGGGGATCCAGTGTCTGTCTGCCTGGGATGACATGCTTGACAAGCCATGCTGCTTCGCAAGGGACGGCTTGCACCTGTCACCCCTGGGATTCCAGATATTGGCTAAGGCTCTTGCCACCCCCATAGTGCCTTTTTTAGGCAAGGCTCAAATTCTAAACCTACCACCCTAGAAAACAAAAAATGGGAAGAAACTAAGGGTAATGCTGCTCAATGCCAGAAGTCTAAATCTCAAAATGCATGCACTCGAGGCCCTTCTCAGTATGGAGAACATTGATGTCTGTGCTGTGACTGAAACCTGGTTCAAGGCTCCTGAGAGCACCCCGGCACTATCAGGTTTTACCTCATATCATGCGTTCCGGCCCCAAAACCCGGACCACACCACAAAAGGAGGGTGTATCCATATTCATCAAGGATACCCACACCTCCAGGTTGGTGGCAACGCCGCGAAGCATCGGAAACCATCCAGGTGCAATTAACCATAGGCAAAACTGCTCTACAATTTGTAGCATGCTACAGGCCACCCTCTCAAACTCAGGAACCCCACACAGCCTTCCTGAAGACACTGGAGGGTATAAATGTATATCCAAACACCATTATATTGGGTGACTTCAACTACCCGAATATAGACTGGGAACATTACTCAAGCCCAAACTTTCTAGCCCAAAGGTTCCTGGAGTTCATAAATTCAAATGCCGTGGAACAACTAGTCACCGTTCCCACAAGAGGAGAAAATATACTAGATCTCATCATCACAAACATGAGGACAAAATGCTCCACACCGGAAGTATATCCCTCATTGGTGAGATCAGATCATAAACTAATCTCACCGGATATCCACATCCCGCCCCCACCCCAAACAAAAAAGACCACAGTGAAGAACTTCTCTAAAGCAAACTTCACACTACTCAAGACTGGTGTGGTATCCTTCAAGGCCCCGAGCCAGTGGAAACCACAACCCAAGCTGCGGAAGCCCTTACAAATGCCTTCTACGAACACCTCCAGGACTGCATGGATCAGGCAATCCCTAATAAAACCAAGACTCTTTCCACCAAGGGCAAATGTCCAGTCTGGTGGACCCCAGCCATAAACAAACTTTACAATAAGAGGAGAAAGCTGTTACATGATAGAGCAAAATCCATAAAAGAAGACACCTTTGATCATTATTAGTAAAAAATAAGAGCACTCATAAAATCATCCAAGGCCAACTTTGAGAGAAAAATTGCCATAGATTCAAAAGACAATCATAAGGCCTTCTTCAGCTATGTTAGAAACCTGGGTGGAAACTCCCAGATATGCTCAGAATTAGTCCAAAATGATACAAAATCACTGAACCCACAGACATTGCCAACATACTGGCAGACAGGTTCAGTGCAAACTTCACCCCTCCCCCCCAAAAGGAGAGATAACTATCCCAGCGGAGTGCAGCCTCCCAGACATCTCCAATGCACAGGTGAAAGCTGCTCTCTAAAGCTAAAAACACAGCATCAATGGGACCGGATGGTGTCCCCGGCTGTGTGCTACACAAACTCAATGAGGAACTAAACCCGCACATAAGGCAGCTGTTCAATCTTAGCCTTACCACAGGATACGTGCCCAAGGAGTGGCGTACAGCAACTGTGGTCCCACTCCACAAAGGCGGTGCCTCTACGGACCCTGGTAATTACCCCATAAGCTTAACAAGCCTGGTCTGCAAAGCTATGGAGAGGATCATAATGGAACTCATAAACAAAGACATAGGGGACTTGCAGACATTGGACCTGAGCCAGTTTGGCTTTGTCAAGGGCAGATCATGTCTTTTGAACTTGGTCGACTTCTTCGAAACAGTCACCAAGGCCATTGATGAGGGAAAGGCAGTCCATACAGCCTACCTTGACCTTGCAAAAGCTTTCGACACAATACCCCACTCGGGTATTATAGAGAAACTTACCAGCTTAAATGTAAACCTGTATGTCACAAGATGGGTTGCAAACTGGCTAAAGGACAGAACCCACAAGGTTAGAGTAGCTGGCGCCATGTCAGACTCCAAGCTGGTCACAAGTGGTGTCCCACAGGGCTCAGTCCTTGGCCCCCTGTTGTTTGGCATCTACTTCTCAGACGTACAGGCTAACATAGGAGGACTATGGCTGACAAAGTTTGCAGATGACTGCAAACTAGGAGCCATAGTGGAAAGTACATCGGACACAGATATCCTTCAGAGGGGTCTCACGGAAACTGATAGCTGGTGCCAGGGCCTGAAGTTAAATGCCAAAAAATGTATAGTCATACCCTTCAGGAAAAACAAGGTAACCCCAAGCTACCATATAGGTGGCAATCCACTAAGCACAGAAGAGGTTATCAGGGACCTGGGGACCCAGGTTGACAGTGGCCTTTCTTTTGACACTCACATTGCTAAAGTGGTTAGAAAAACCTTCTACATTGCCCACCTGATCATGAAGGGATTCACATCCAGATCAAGTGAGGTCATTGTTCCCCTGTACTCTTCACTTATCAGACCAATGATCGAGTACAATGCCCCATTCGGGATGTATCTCACCCGACACCTGCAGCAATTGGAGAGACCCCAAAAGTTCCTCACCAAAAGGATAAAGGGACTCCAAAATCTGTCATATGCTGCCAGACTGAAGAAACTCCAGCTCTATTCAGTCGCATACCGTCTGCTCAGAGGTGACCTGTGCCTGACATACAAGGCCATGTCCAACCCGGAATTAATGGACATGCTCCACCTCAAAAATCCAAATCTACCAGATCCACTAGAGCAAGCGACTTAAACCTTAGCACGGATATAAATAGGACATGCTGGAGGGATAGATTTGTCACCCAGAGACTCCCTATGTTGTGGAATAAAATTCCGGTCCATGTGAGGCAGAGCACCTCGCTGGCTCTGTTCAAGAGAAATCTTGACCGGTGGATGGGAGATCGTAGGTTTACCCCGGGAATCATCTCTGTGTCACTGCTGGACAGAGGCACAACAAACTAATGGGCACAGTATTTTTTAACATAAGGTGTGGCGTAAGCCACAAAAACTCTGGGCTAGGCTTATAAATGCCTTAGGGCAGATAGCCTAGTATAAACCTATGAACCTATGAAAAATCAAATAAGGAGGAATAGAACAGAGAGCCTGAAGCTCTGAAACCCGCTTAGCAGAAGTTATTGCCACTAGAAGGGCGGTTTTCCAAGATAGAAATTTTATATCACAAGTCGCAGCCGGCTCAAAAGGACGGGCAGTTAAGGAGGCCAGAACCAAATTTAAGTCCCAAGGGGGCACAGGATGGGCCATAGGAGGCCTGAGGAGCAAAGCTCCCTTGAGGAAGGACTTGCAAAGTCTGTTTGCCATTAAGGAAGGCTCGACGGAAACATGAAAATTAGAGATGGCCGCTAGTTGAACCTTAATTGTGGAGACTGAAGAGCCCAAATGAAACAATGAAGCTGGAATACAGCTTAACAGTGGATGGCTTGTGAGAAGAGGACAAAATGTACATCACTTCTGGAGAAAGAGAGTTATCTCTAACTAAGGATGGAAGTGGAGTAACCAAGCAGCCAGCTGCAAGGACCGAAGGGATGGATGAGAGTGTCCTGACTGATGAGACAACAGGTCCAGCGCTGGGTCCAGAATCCAAGGGCTCTGTACCGCATACTTCTGAAGGAATGGGAACCAAACCTGACGGGGCCAGTGTGGGGCGATCAAAATCATGTCGCTCCCCACATGAATAGCCTTCTGAATCACCCTCGGGAGAAGGGGGATCGGGGGGAAGGCATAAAGTAGACCAGGGGGCCAATTGTGGGCTAGAGCGTCCCTGGAAAACTGCCCCTGGGAGGGAGTCAGAGTGAAGAACTCTCTGCATTTTGCATTGTTGGGGCTGGCGAACAAGTCACAACAAGGGAGACCCCATTTGGCGAAGATCTGCGCAGCCACTCTGTTGTTGAGGGACCACTCGTGGGGCAACAGGAGAGTCCTGCTGAGCCTGTCTGCAATCCCCGGAATGTGGGTTGCTACTAAGAACCGTTGGGTAGCTATGGCCCAGCGCCACACTCTCATGGCCTCTCTGCAAAGGGGGTAGGACCTGGTTCTGCCCTGCTTGTTTATGTGCCAAACAATAGTACCTTGGGGGAGAGCATGATGAAGTGCTTGCAAAACCAGAAGCACCGCTCTCATTTCTAGGACATTGATGTGAAGGTGCGCTTCGCAATCCTGCCAAGTGCCTTGGACAGACCTGTCCAGATAATGACCCCCCCAACCTATCTGGGAGGCATCCGTGGTCACTGTGGCAACTGGGGGCTGAAGGGCGAAAGGACGCCCCCGGGCCAGGTTGGACCGAAGTAGCCACCAACGGAGGTCCCAATGACAACTGTCCATAATCAGAACCAAATGGTTCAGGGGGAGTTCTTGATACGACCATTGGACCAATAATAGCCATTGCAGCACCCGCATGTGCAGCCTGGCTAACGGAACTAGTAGAATATTTGTAGCCATCGTGCCCAATAACTGTAGAATCTGTCTGGCCGGAACTCGAGATTTGGGTAACAAGTTTAGAATCTGGGATTGTAGGACCTGAATTCTTTCTGATGGCAAAAATGCCCACATCCTTTTTGTGTCTAACTCTGCGCCTATAAAGGTGATACGCTGAGATGGCCGCAGCACAGATTTTTCCCAATTGAAAGTGATTCCCAGCGAAAGACCCAAAATTACTGTGGCCATCAGCGCTCGAATCAGTAGATGCTTGGAGGTGGCAGTGAGGAGCCAGTCATCTAGATAGGGAAACACTTGGAATCCTAGACTTCTCAGGTGAGCTGTCACCACTGCCAGACACTTGGTGAACACCCTGGGGGCTGTGATGAGACCAAAGGGCAGTGCATGAAACTGGAAATGACTGGCTCCCAGGAGGAAGCGTAAATGACTCCTGGACTCTTGACGTATCAAAATGTGATAGTAAGCGTCCTTGAGTATATGGAGCACATCCAGACATCCTTCTCCAATAACGGGAGAATGGACTGAAGGGTGACCATTCGGAACTTGGACTTTTTCACAAAACGATTTAATGAGCTTAGGTCCAAAATGGGCCTTACGTCCCCTGTCTTTTTTGGCACCAAAAATAATCTCGAGTAAGTTCCTGATCCGATCTGGTCGGAGGGGATGGGCTGGATGACTCCCTTGCTTAGCAGCTTTGAAACTTCTACGGCTGCTTGATCCCATTGACTGGGTGGCACATCCGGGATCTTCCTTGTAGGAGGAGGGAGCTTGAAGAAGGGGATGAGGTAGCCTCCGGTTACAATGCAAAGCACCCACTGATCCTTGGTTATAGATTCCCAAGCCTGTGGGTGTTTCGCAAAAACGACCCCCGACTGGCTCCGGAGAAGCACAGCCAGGCCACATCCTAGGGATGGTGAGGGTAGGAGGAACCACAAAAGGTCTCCAGTGTTACGGGGGCCTCTGCCACCTCTGGGGCGGCGTCTTCCTGAATCCCCCCCCACCTCTAGAGGGGGGATCATCCGGTGGAGTAGGGAAGAACTTTTGGGATTTTCTGAACCACATTTTCCCTCCTCTCTGGGCCTTGGGGTAAGGTCTAGAGGGGGCGGAAAAATGGGCCCCAACGGCAGTCAAGGTCTTTCCCTCCTGCTCGCACCGAGTAAGTGTGTCCTTCACCTTGGGTCCAAACAGAGAGGACCCATCAAAAGGGACGTCGACGAAGGAAGACTTAAAGGCCTCCGCAAGTGGACACAAGCGTAACCAGGCTTGTCTCCTAAGAGCCACTCCTGTGCCCGCTGCTCTACTCGCCCCTTCGGCTGCATAGGAAATGAGCCTCATGGATGAGTTGACTATAAATGATAGGGTAGTCATCTGGGCGCCTACGGTTTGGGCTAATGCCTCAGGAAGATTACCTGCAAGAGACTCTCCTAACTCCTTGAGGAGGTCCCTTTGGAGCCTGGTAAAATGACAGAGATAGTTCAGCGACTGCAGGGTAAAGGTCGCTGAAGAAAGGGTATGCTTCCCGTACCTATCCATGCTCCTAGAATCCTTATTAGGAGGATGAATAGACGTTGAAGGCTCTGCCATGTCCTGCAGAGTGGCAGATGCCACCACCATCGCATCTACTGCAACACCCTTAGTGAGGAATTCCTTCTGGGGAGGGGCTGAAAGGAACTTATTAGGTCTGGCAGGCACTGGTTCCACTGTATCAGGATGCTCCCACACCCTCCGAGAGATCAACTCTAACAACTCGTCGAAGGGTGGAGACACCCAGGAGGAGGAGGGCTGGGCCCCAACGGCCTTGAGGAAGACTGACTCCTCAGCGGTGGGGGCTTTGGATTGCCAATCGCCTCTCTGTCTCAAGATCTCAAGGAAATCCAAGAAGGAGACGTCATCCGAGGACGATTTTGGGGACCCCTTCGCATCATCGAGGTCAGTATCTGAAGTGACGGACTCATCTTGAGAATCAACATGCTTCCTCTTGCACAGTTTCTTCCTTGGGGGTTCATCCGAAGCAGATTCAGAAGGACCCCCTGGAAGAAGGGAACCCTCTAAGGGGGTATCCTCTGGCCCTGGGGCCCCACTGTCGTGGGAAGGAATGTCACCAGTGGCACCAGTACCCAAGTCTAGGGACGGTGAGGTAGAAACTTGCTGAACCGGCAAGGTCATGGCCAGCGCTCTCCTCATGGCCTCAAAAGCAGGACCTCCAGACTCTGCAGAGGGCACTTGCTGAGAGACCACGATGGTACCGGGAATACCTGTGGCCGATGCTCCGCGGGGAAGACTGGGCATCGAAGAGGCCAGCTCCACAGTGTTGCCCTTGGCCCCCACCGAGGAAGACCTGGTACCAAACCCTGACACGGAGGACAGGGTAGGAATGAAGGTCGGAGCAGAGAAGCTCTGAGGGGGTCTCTGCTCCGACTGGATGATTCCGCTGCATTCTACCAGCACCGACTCCAACGGCTCCAAGGGGGTTGGAGGAGGAATCAAATGCATGGAATGGGGAATCGGCTCTGAAGCCAAATGGGCTGGAGCCGAGATCATTTTAGTAAAAACTGGGGACTGGAACAGCCTCTGGATAACCCTATCCAAATCCAAATCCGACAACCTAGAGGATTTGGAGGAAATAGACTGGGGCCGAGACGACTTCTGTCTCAGCTCCGATAAAACAGGGGACCGGCTCCGAAAAGGTTCCAACACTATCGGATCCGAGATCGGAACCGTTTGTAAAGGTGTCGGCGCTGAAGGCGGCTCCGGGGCCGAGGGGGAAGAGTCTGAGCTGCACACCTCCAACGGCTCCGAAACCAAAGGAGCCGAAGTAGGTGATTAGCCTCTCGGTGCACTAACCCCCGGCTCCGATACCAATGGAGCCGAGGAAAGAGGCACCGAGGCAGACCCTTCAGCCATTGGCTCTGAAGCCATTGGAGCCGAGGAAGAAGAGGTCGATCTAAGTTTCTTGGATGTCGGCTCCGACAGACTGGTCGGAGCCGACGATCTATGCTTTTTGGGTGTCGGGCCCAACGGGCTGGTCGGAGCCGACAACCTTTTCTTTTTGGAAGCTGGAGATAAAGCCAACGCTTCCTCGAATGAAGGCTTAATAAGACCTTTTAGTATTAGCTTGTTTTTTCTTTCCTGGAGGACCCTGGAAGAAAAAGCGTGACAAACACTGCATGTATCTTGTAGATGCTTAGGCCCTAAACAGTAAACGCAGACAGCATGGCTATCTGTGATAGACATTTTATAATTACACTTAGCACATTTCTTAAACCCTGACTTCTGCTCCTTAGACATCTTGAAAGCAAGGTAGAAATACACAACAGGTTGAAGATACAGTACACAAAAAACGGACCAATACACGGGCTAAAGCCCTCTAACTTAAACGGGCTTAGCCCGATACAACAGAAAAACAGAGAAGAAACAAGTTCTAGTCACTCAACAAAACCAAAGCACACAGCGAAGGGCAAAGGCCCTCTAATTTAAAACGGGCCTTGCCCAGTAAACCAGAAGCGCGAAAAATATAAAATTATAAAATTTGCCAAACGAAGAAACACACGCTCACAAAGCTGTTAAAACAGCTGTTTGTTGAATTTCTGACAGAAACCCTAAGTCAAAAGACCAAAAAGGTTAAGAAAAATACACTTAGCTCCAGCCAAGTCGAGACCACGTCCAGCTTGAAAAGTGGCAAACGAGATCTGGGGAAGCAGGTGTGGTGCATTCTGGGATAAGGGGGAGCCCAGCCAATGAGAGACTTCGTTCTAGTGTATAGTGGCCGAGTCGGAGCCGATGGATCGGCTCCAAACCCATCTGTTATGAATGTAGGCGAGATAGGATCCCATTACATATGCTGTTCAATGCTAGGCTCATACCAGCCAGACACACATATTCCGAGAGTTCTATGATGTCTCTCTTCATATAGTCTAGGGAGGTATGTCTCAGGTCATTTACTCCCACATGGACTATGACTGAGTCATATTGGTAATTGTGGTCCAATGACCTGAGTGCATGCGTTATATGGCAGATCCTAGCCGCTGATAAGCAACTGACCATAACTTTCTCCTTACTCAGCCTGGTGAGAGGGACATCCCTGTGTCTCGCAATGGAGTCTCCAATGACTAGAACGTTGAACTGTGCATTGACTTGCCTTATGGGCTTAGAGGTAGAGGCTCCATGAGATGTAGCTCTATGTGCTGATGTGGCTGTTGTTTTGAAAGAGTGTGTTTGGGGCTGCTGAGGGTATTCCTTATGTGTACTTTGTCTAGGAGGTCTTTGTGGTTTAGGAAGGTTACATGTAAGTGCTTCAGTATATGCGGGTCTATATGTCTGCTTTGAATTGGGCGTGATGGGTGCAGCGTGTGTACTACTGACAACCTTATTGACATTAGGAGTACTTTTATGTGACTGCTTTGCCTCCAGTGACATTGTGTAAACACATCTCTCACATACCATATCAGTTTGTTTGACCCTGCCTCACTCCACCTGTTCTGCAGTGTAACCAAGGTCAGTGACTCAGCAGGCAGCACACGTACCTTTCATGGAGGAAGTTCAGAAGTCTGTGGGTTCTAGTCCAACACCAGATGTTGAATGAGCCTACACATCTGCTGTTGGAATAAGAAGGATGCAACACTCTTTGAGTGTGCCTTCTTTCAAATGAGATATTAAACTGTGACCCCACCTCTTTGCAGGTATGTAGAGTACTATCCACCCTACAAAGAGGTACTGCAGTATTGGTTCTGGCTTAACTCCCAGTTTCAGTAAGACCGTTTATTGTTTTTAGCTTCCTCTAAGCATTTCAAGCCTGTTACAGCATAGAGATAAAATACCCCTGAAAAGTACTTTTTCTCCAAGAGGGAAACAGCTAGGAGGCTGAAACTCTGCAGGTGTGTAGAGTACTATCCACACTACAAAGGGGTGCTGCAATCCTGGTTCTGGCTTAACTGCCAGTTTCATTATGACCGTTTATTGTTTTTATCTTTCTCTATGCATTTCAAGCCTGTTTTTGCATAGAGAAAAAAATACCCCTGAAAAGTACTTTTTCTCAAAGAGGGAAAAAGCTAGGAGGCTGAAACTCTGCAGGTGTGTAGAGTGCTATCCACCCTACAAAGCGTTACTGCAATCCTAGTTCTGGTTTAACTGCCAGTTTCAGTATCACCGTTTATTTTTGTTAGCTTTGTCTATGCATTTCAAGCCTGTTTTTGCATAGAGAAAAAATACCCCTGAAAAGCAATTTTTCTCCAAGAGGAAAAAGCTAGGAGGCTGAAACTCTGCAGGTGAGTAGAGTACTATCCACCATACAAAGAGGTACTGCAGTCCTGGTTCTGGCTTTACTGCCAGTTTCAGTATGACCATTTATTGTTTTTAGCTTTCTCTAGGCATTTCAAGCCTGTTTTTGCATAGAGAAAAAATAGCCCTGAAAAGTAGTTTTTCTGCGAGAGGGAAAAAGCTATGAGGCTGAAACTCTGCAGGTGTGTAGAGTACTATCCACCATACAAAGGGGTACTGCAATCCTGGTTCTGGCTTAACTGCCAGTTTCAGTATGAATGTTTATTGTTTTTAGCTTTCTCTATGCATTTCAAGCCTGTTTTTGCATAGAGAAAAAATACCCCTGAAAAGTAGTTTTTCTCCAAGAGGGAAAAAGCTAGGAGGCTGAAACTCTGCAGGTGTGTAGAGTACTATCCACCCTACAAAGAGGTACTGCAATCTTGGTTCTGGCTTAACTGCCAGTTTCAGTATGACCATTTATTGTTTTTAGCTTTCTCTATGCATTTCAAGCCTGTTTTTGCATAGAGAAAAATACCCTGAAAAGTAGTTTTTCTCCAAGAGGAAAAAGCTAGGAGGCTGAAACTCTGCAGGTGTGTAGAGTATTATCCACCCTACAAAGGGGTACTGCAATCCTGGTTCTGGCTTAACTGCCAGTTTCAGTATGACCATTTATTGTTTTTAGCATTCTCTATGCATTTCAAGCCCGTTTTTGCATAGAGAAAAAAAACCCTGAAAAGTAGTTTTTCTCCAAGAGGGAAAAAGCTAGGAGGCTGAAACTCTGCAGGTGTGTAGAGAGGTATCCGCCCTACAAAGGGGTACTGCAATCTTGGTTCTTGCTTAACTGTTAATTTCAGTATGACCATTTATTGTTTTTAGCTTCCTTTATGCATTTCAAGCCTGTTATTGCATAGAGAAAAAAAATACCCATGAAAAGTACTTTTTCTCCAAGACAGAAAAAGCTAGGAGGCTGAAACTCTGCAGGTGTGTGGAGTGCTATCCGCCCTACAAGGGGTGCTGCAATCCTGGTTCTGGCTTAACTGCCAGTTTCAGTATGACCATTTATTGTTTTTAGCTTTCTCTATGCATTTCAAACCTGTTTTTGCAAAGAGAAAAACACCCCTGAAAAGTAGTTTTTTCTCCAAAAAAGCTAGGAGGCTGAAACTCTGCAGGTGTGTAGAGTACTATCCACCCTACAAAGGGGTACTGCAATCCTGGTTCTGGCTTAACTGCCAGTTTCAGTATGACGTTGATAAGTTGAGTGAAATTAAATGGTTTAATATTTCAGGATGGGAATTTAGAAGAAACATTTAACCAGTTGATATTAACATCCCCCAGTATTATAGTTTCGTTACTGATTGTGCTAGTGACTCAAGACAGTATTGGCATGTTGTTGAAAGGGAGAATGTACACCTTTTTTGACTTATTTAATTTTATGAAGGAAATGAGAAGTTCAGTATCAGAGAACAGGGGAATGATATCTTTGTATAGGAATATGCAGTAGGTGTTTGGGAAAAGGAGCGCTATACCGCCTTCCTTTTTATGGAGTCTATCAGTCCTTATTGTATTGAATCCTGGAGGGAGGAATTCAGAGTTTTTGATATTAGGTTTTCACCAGGTTTTGGTAGCAGCTATGACATTTATTGAGAGCTATCCATTCATGAAGGTCAGTAGTTTTGTTACAAATACGTTCCCAGTTTAGTGTTACAATATGTGGGGATTTTGAAGAATTACTAATGTTACATAGCATAGGTAGGATGGTGGAAGTGGGACCTGTGTTAGGTTGTATGTCTCCACATAGCGGTAAGACAGAAAATATGGAAGAATGGAGTATAGGTGGTTGATTTAGCTTTGACCTAGTAAAGTAGAATAGAATGGAATGGAGAAGGTAGAGTTTTTTGTTAGTATATAAAGATAAATATTTTTTATTGGAAGAATTTTTAATTTGGTTAAGAGTAGTGGAGATATTTGAAAGAGACTGGGAGATATATCAGCATAGCTCTCAGAAGGATTTGACAGTAAAATTGTTATAGATGTGGGTTTAGAGATAAAGAAGATTGAGTTGAGTGTAGTGAAATGTGTTAGTAGAACTAGAAACAGTTTGATATGAGAAAGGAGGAGGACATGTTTGCTAGAGGGAGACATATAAAATGAATATGTAAGACATAGTACAGGATGTGAGAACTGTTAGTAATTTAGGAGAGTAAGGTGTTAGAGCAAAATTGGGTATTACAGTGTAGTTGGGAAAGTTGTACTAGATAAGGGTAATCTAGGAGGATGATAAAAAATGGTTGGATACTTATGTTTGTACAAGCAGGGTTAGTGAGGAATAGGGGGTAGAGTAGTTAGAGTTATAAGAAATAGAAAGTATTAAAGGCGGAAATGGAGTAGGAGTGGCTGCGTATGTTAAGAACGGTAGGCAATGATTGGTTAGTTTAAAGAGGGAGGTGGAGCTATGGGAAACAAGTTTAGAAGTAGCGGGTCAGAACTGGAGGTAGGGTAAAGGAATGGAGCACGGACAGAGTGGAGTGGGATGACCCACAATGGAGAGGGAAGGAATGAAAAACAATCTGTAAGCCTGAAGGTATGTTTGTCTGTATGAGACAAAGAGAGAGTCTATGAAAACTGTTATTGAAAGGAGCCTTATTTTATTACTTTAGTTAGTTAACTGTGCATTTGGTTATACGGGGATGAGCAGAGTTAGAGTAGTAGGTAGCTAGAGTCAGGTACCTATCTCATTGCTCACCTGGCTTGCTCTACTTGGAACCAAAATAAAGCTACTTAAAATGAGAAGACTGGCATATTTTTTTCAAGCTACTACCAATGGAATTGGCCAATTTTATTAAAGCTTCTACGAGAATGTTTTGATCTGTTTAAATTGCAATAAGACTGTTGCTACTATTTGCTGTACTTTACAGTTGAGATTTTAAATTGTGTTTTCAGTGTATTTTCTACTGTCTGAGCTCCCAGCTGGGTCCAAAGTTTTTTTAGTTGTGGTTCTTTTTATGACATTATTTAAGAAACAAATTTCTTACTTTTCCTAAATAATGACTTTGCATGACCATGATCAAACCATACCAGGTATGGTTAAATCCTGCATGTATCTGCCGTGTACATTCCAACACTTGCACAATATGGGTTAGCAGACATCTCACTGATGCACAGTACGGTTTAGCAGACATCTCACTGATGTACAGTGCATGTATCTGCCATGTATATGAAAACGTTTGCACAGTATGGTTTAGCAGACATCTCACTGACACAGATTGCATGTATCTGCCATGTACATGACAACGCTTGCACAGTATGGTTTAGCAGACATCTCACTGATGAAGAGTGCATGTATCTGCCATGTATATGAAAACGTTTGCACAGTATGGTTTAGCAGACATCTCACTGACACAGATTGCATGTATCTGCCATGTACATGACAACGCTTGCACAGTATGGTTTAGCAGACATCTCACTGATGAAGAGTGCATGTAACTGTCATGTACATGACAATGCTTGTACAGTACATCTAGCTGATTCTCAACATACTCTATGAGTACCCAGAAAAGTACAGTGATTACAGCAATGTCAGAATAAATCGGAGACACTGGGGTAGCTTTTACACTGTTAGTGATGGGGTACATATGTTTTTCTCATGTAGTAGTTACATTTATGTATTCAGTGCTGCTGTGTCTAGCAAGTGTGTATTTTATTTTATTTTTATTTTATGGTGATATTAAAGGCCTCATTTCATTAATGCAATGTGCATTTTTTATCTGTAATTTACTTTTTGTGTTACATAGTTGGTAGCAATGTTGCTGGGAGCGGATTTTTTTCTGCATGTTACTATTGTTGTTGTTTGTTGCTGTGCTACAGGGGTTTTGAAATTAGTGGAAGCAACCAAATAAGAAGACTGCTCACATGTTAAAATGCTAAGAGTTTTCCTCAAAACAGATCAAATATTTGTTCAAAAATGCCAAAACTCAATTACCCAAAACTGCTTTAGCGCTTATAATACTTTGCATCTGTTATTTGTAATCTGATACTTACCAGTTTTATAAAGTAAATTACAAATATATTTCAGTTATAGTATGATTTTTTTTTATTTATGAACAACAGTAAAATTTTGGTTTATTTTGCTGTGTTTTGTTTTACAGTAGGTAAGCCATATTGAAAGCTCTTGTATAATACTTGATTTACATCCATCCAGCCGCACTCTTTTCCCATTTTTGCACATGGGGTCTGGTTGTCACATCAACAGTAACAATCGTTTAGAGCCAGCGCAAACACCACTGGATGGTTAGCCTTCCTGCTAAGGGGAAATATCACTGCATCCAACAGAAGTACTTGATTTGTGAGTAGTAGCATCAGCTGGGAATAGAAGATCAGTGGTCAGAGGACAAAGGTCTTCCCCAGGGGTGGAAGACCATGTAATGGTCTGCAGCAACAAATAATGGAACCTTGGAGAAGGGACACCATGCACACCAAGAACATACTATGATTTGGGCATATTCAACCACAGTGCTACAACATGACTGAATCCAGCAGGAAGATTCATCAGAAAAAGAAGTAAGATGCTGGGGTGATGGCCATTTCCCTCATAATAACATCAGAACAATTACCTCACCAGTGATCCAATTAGTACAACTATGTTATAATGGGGTGGGCAGGAATGGCTACCCCTTTCATCCAGCACCATTGTGATAGAAAGAAGGGCTACATATCCCTTATGGTGAGCTGCAGTAGCACTGGGAAATCTGGAAGGGGAGTTTTAATAAGACTGACTGTGACGCAGTCCTTAGAGAACTGGAGATGTGCAGGTATGCAACCCTCTTCCCCAATAAATTCAATAAATAACACTTTCCTACTTTCATTGTACTGAACTTCAAGTTTACTTTCTTGAGTAAGTCGTTGCAGGGTGCACTTAGTTCATTCAAACTATATGACATTAAATAACACCTTTTAGTCAGTCAATCATACTAAAATACAGACCATCCAGTTAAAATAAACTGATAAAGACACTTTCAGAAATCCATCTGTATCACACATGCTAAAACGAGTACAAGAGAATGTTTCCTAAACAGTGTTTATAATAATGCTCTTCCCTTTTTTTCATAGCAAACTGCACCAGAATCCGTATCTCATATGAGAGCATGTCTGAATGCAGTTCATGTCAGAAAGCTGCACAGGAAGCGACATTAACCCTCCCTGCTGTTCACACAAGTTTCATGTGTGACATCATCCTCATGATGTTTTTAATATCTGCTTTCATTTTTCACAAAATTCTTAATTATTTCCATGCCCAGACTAATCAAAAATAGAGTGTTGGAGGTGATAGGCAAGTTCCATGATGAATGGCTTATTTGAAATGTTGATATGTTAGTATTTCTTTGCTAAAAGCTGTCAAAGACTATTTATGTTTTTTTTCGCCCTTACATATGGGCATAGTTATAAGAAGATGCTTGGGACATCAGCCACATGGAAAACTGAATACATAATAGTGTTCAAATTATCAAGCAGGAGTGGAACTATTCTTTTAATCAGGACTAGGAAAGAAATAAGAAAGTAAAAGTTCCACAGCAGATGCAGACAGAATCCAGCCAGAAAGACTCTGGCAAACACAAGTCAGCTACACAAAGACATGTATATAGTTTAACAATTTTTTTATAGCTCATATGAAAACTACTTGTTGCAGCTCTGGAGCTACAGTTGTTGTTTTAGGTTTAAACACAATGAAGGTTGTTAGAAGTAGGCTGTAAGTTAGCATTTATGAAGTATCTCTACTTCACACACATTTAATGTTTTAAACGAAAACATACAAATGAATAATTGGTCTTCAAGACCAACAGTGCCTCTATCCTGCATCTTTAATATGCCACAAATTATTCACTCACATCTTGAAAATACCTTTGAATATAAATTAGTTTTATTTACTGAGATTCCTTGATAAATAACATTAAATGGCAAAAAAGATCTAGAAGCCGTTAAGTAGGCAGATCGCAAATAATGCATTCAAGAACTGATTCTGCTGCCTGATTTTGAAAAGGGTGTCTGGCTGCCTAATGAGCTAACTGGGGTGGACAGAAGTGGCAGCTTATGCCAGTTCACCCGTCCACTCCCAGTAGGGTGACAGTTGATGTGACAGAGTATATTTCACAACAGGCAGATGGCAGGGAGCCACAATGAATTTACATAAATTAGCACAACACCTCATTTATCAGTGGGAGGGTCAAACCTTATGAGGCACAGGTCTGTGGGAACAATACTCAAGTCATGGGCCCAGTAGTGGACACAGGTCTGTGGGAACAATATTCAAGTCACAGGCCCGGTAATGCAGACTCTATACTGTGCCTGCCAGCTTCCAGTGGTGGAGAGCATTAAGGTGTTACTGAAAAATCCAGCTGTGCAGACATAATGGCCACTAAGTAGTTGGCTTTTTCCCCCAACACCACCACCAAGCCTCATTTTACAGAGCAAGGAGAATCAAGTGGTCAGTTGGAAGAGTAAGAAACAAGGTTAAGCATGCAGCTAAAACCAGAAACAAGTATTTTGTCATAGCATACATTACACTGACAAGATTAACAAAGGATTACATAGTCATCGTGCAGAATTTGTGAGTTGCTGAGAAGGAGGGACTAAGACTACAATTATCCTTTTGGTTTTATTATGTAGTTAATTGGTGCAGGGGGAAGAAATGAAAAGAAAGCCAGATGGAAAGAGATTATGTGAAGAGGTACACAAATAGACAGACATGGTACAGGGGTAGCAGTTTAGTTATGCCATTGTTTTTTTTTTTTTTTAATGTGTTTTTTAAATGATTTTTAGAGTTAAAGTGGTCATACATTTTGGCACTTAAAAGACAAACTGGAGGGTAAACAGAGATATCAAGTAATGGATGCTAATGTAAGTCAATAGTCCTAAATGTAAACATGGCTTCTGCTGAGGCTGTTTTAATCAAACAGGGAAGTGAGGGATGCGTCCTGGTAAACATAAGCAGACTGAAAGCAGACAGGGGAGAAATCTTTCTCAAAGAATCAGCAGACTTTCTAAGAATGGAAGTTAAATGGATAAACGCAGTTCTGCTGATGAGGTTGTTGTCTTTGTCAACCACAGTCAAAGAGAGAAAAGATGAGGTTGAAATACCAGAGAGTACAAGAGCATCTAAATATCTTATAATATACTGCATAGGAGTGTAAAAAGAAAAATAGTGTCTGCATTTAAAACTATTTGTACAACACTATACTGTCCAAGGCTGGATCATCAATTACAACACACATAACAAGGGAGGTTGTTATAGTTTGGTATTTTCATTTCTCTCCAACACAGGACAGCATAAGAATAGATAATATTTATTGTGAATGATGAAGGGATTACAATCGCTTCATAGTGATTGTGTGTGTGGACTTTGCACACCTACATGTTGAGTATATGGATGATTGATTTTTATAAGAGAATATTAGATCATTAATGAAAACTTCCAAAGCCAATTATGAATTGAAACTAGCCTCTGAAACAAAAGGGAAACAACAAAGCCTTCTTCAGGTACATCAGAAACATCCATGGCAAAGCCCATGTTTGTCCTAAATTAGTAGTTAACAGTACCACTTGCACTGATCCTGTTGACTTAGCCAACCTGCTAGCAGATAAGTTCAGCACAAACTTCACCTGCCTATCCCCCCAAAGGCCTATTTGACATCCTTGATACTTGTCCCGCATCTCACATATCTGTAGATCAAGTGTTAAAGGTCCTATCCAAGGCAAAAAACACAGCTTCCATGAGACCTGCTAGTATCCCACACTATATTATGACAATCTGCAGCAAGAACTAGCTTCGCCATTGAGCACCCTATTCAACCACAGCCTAAGTAAAGGACAGGCTTTATGCAGAGTGAAGAGCTGCCATTGTCATCTCCTTGCACAAAGGTGGTGCCACTACTGACCCGGGAAACTATCACCCCATTAGCTTGACAAGTCTGAACTCTAAAGCCATGGAGCATATTATTATGGATCTCATAAACAAGGACATAGGCAATCTCCAAGCACTTGACTCCACTCAGTTTGAATTAATCAAGGGCAGATCTTGCCTGTTGAGCCTGGTTGACTTCTTTGAGACTGTCACCAAGTCCCTAGATGAGGCAAAGTCAGTACAAACAGCTTACCTTGACTTGGCCAAGGCCTTTGACACAATCCCTCACTCGGTCATCATCAAAAAGCTAACACCAACATGGCATAAATCCCTATCTTATCAGGTGGGTGACCAACTGGCTCACAGATAGGACCCACAAGGTCAGAATAAGTGCTTCCACCTCCAACAGAAGACATGTCACTAGTTGTGTTCCCCAAGGATCTGTCCTGGGACCCCTACTCTTTGGCAACTATTTCTCAGAGATCCAGACAAAGACAAAAGGTCTGTGGCTGGCCAAGTTTGCAGATAACTGTAAGTTGGGTGCTGTCATTGACTCCCCAAATTATGTTACCATACTGCAAGAGGGTCTCACAACAACAAATGACTGGTGCCAAAGCCATGGCCTTAAGTTAATTGCAAAAAAATGTATTATCATACCATTCAGAAAAAACATAGCCCCTACTGATTACCACATCAACGGCAATCCCTTAAACACACAACCTGTAGTGAGAGTCCTTGGTACTCAGGTTGACAACAATCTCAAATTTGACCATCATGTAGCGGCAGTGGTCAGAAAAGCCTTTTGTTTGGTTCATCTCATAAGTAAAGGGATTGCATCCAGAAAAAGGAGGTTATTACCTCTCTGTACTCCTCCCTCATTGGGCCAATAATTAAGTATAATGCCCCATTTGGTATGTATCTCTCCAAACACCATCACCAACTGGAAAGGCCACAGAAATACCTCACAAAGAGAATTCATGGCTTCCAACAGCTGTCCTATGTGGACAGATTCAAATCACTATCACGCTACAAAGTATCATACAGGTTGGTCAGAGGTGATCTGTGTCTCACATACAAGGCAATACAGGACCCTGCCCTACTAGAGATGCTCCATATCCGAAGTCTAACTCCTCGCACATTACCCACTCAAAAGGCCTAAATCTAATATGCGACATGAACAAAACCTGCTGGAGAGACAGGTTAGTCTTCCTGAGGCTGCCCCGTCTCTGGAATAGACTTCCCATACATGTCAAACAGAGTACCTTGATGACTCTCTTCAAGCGCAACCTTGATGAGTGGATGGGAAACCACAAATCTGTCCCAGGGGTTCTACCTGTGTCCCTCATTAACAGGGGTGACAGGTGTTGACTGAAGTTTCTTTTTTGAGGATAAATACTTGGCTAGACTTGCAAGGACCCCAGGGCCATTATCCTAGGAACCTCCTATGATCCTATGGAGACATATATGTGAACAGTGTTGCACTGACAGTTGACATTTATGCTAGTTACTTTATATATCACCACTGCTAAGCTGTCAATTCATCTGCTGCTGAATAACAGTCAATGTACAGTTGTAGGTTCCTTAACGTATGCACTACGACTTGAACTAGTGAACAGGAAATTTTTTTGATCAACTGCAGGAAGCACAGAGTTGCTGGAAGTGGATTTCCATGCCACAGGAAAAGGATATTAAAATCAAATTAGCATCCTGTTGGTGATCTGGTAAATGTGAAGGACTTATTGCTGCTACTCACCAGTTTACTCTTCCACCCTTTTTCACTGATTATTTTTATTTCACCTTTTTGGTAACATGGGTGCAGAGCAGGATCTTTCAGAGTCAAATTCACTTTTATTTTCTGCATAGTTAAGATAGCTTCTTTTACTGTATCTATTAAAGTGGAAGGAACATACTATAACACTGCGTTATAAATTCATAGTTTACCTGCAGTGGGAGGGATTGGTTTGAACTTCTTGGCAAATGCAGAGTGATTAAAATATAGCCCCACCCCCACTATTGTTTGACTAAAATAATAAAAAGAGAATTTGTAACGTGAGATTACACAAGGACCATTAGATAAGTGTAGATATGGTGGGAAGGAAAATTTACTCTAAATGATAATGGTGTTTGCAAGACGCAACATCAGACACTATTATACTTCAGACTAGCACAGTGAATTCATTGCAGTCCCCCGTTACTTTGTAAGAGCTTGAAGCTTTTGTACCAGCTGCTATAAAGAAATAATTATTACCTTTAAGTACCTTAAATTGCAGCATGTAAATGGATACTGGGGACATAAAATTATATTACATTTATGCATCTCAAATTGCAAAAAGTAAATAGAGACTGGAGACATATAATTGTTCACTGCAACAACCTCAAACATGGTTTTCTAAATGAACAAATTTACAGTTTAGAAGACTGCAACAACAAATGCTTACTAAATGCAGCCATTTATATAACAAAAGTTCTGCTACCCTAAAAGATGCACTTACTTCTCTTAAATGAAAATCTAGGAGAGACAATGTCATTGTCAGAAGTCTTAAAGAGGATTACCCTAATGAAAAGTTAAATGAGGCAAAAACAAGATTTTTAACTTGTTACTAGTACCTCTAAAGCTGTTTCAACATATTTAATCAACACGGTGCACATACCTCTCTGTCATTCACCATCCATAGCCTACCTCCAAAGCTTTTTTATGTAAATTATTTAGTGCAGCTAATGCATTCCAAGTTGTATTCTTATTTAAGAAACTAAATACATTCCCTTATCATGGTCATGACCTGAATGCATCACCTGAATTTCTAAAGGAAGTAAGAAATTGACATATCAATATGGCAACAAATGTTTAACTATTAATACAGACCTGAAACAGGTTCAAAATGACATATTCATCCACTCAGACTATCACATGGAAAGGGTCTAATTATAAATCCTGCAATGCTTCACAAATGTCACAAAATTATTTTCTGTTTACAAATTTTGATTCCATAGAAATTATAAATTCTACAATGATTCACAAATGTCATAAAATTATTTATTTATTCCAGGATACGTCCAACACATGTTTTAAGATTCACACAAAGCAAATTATTTATAACTTCCGAGAAGGCTGCACATTGCATAACAGCTTAATTCAAGCTATTAATAGAAAACTGATGATCCAGAGGGAAGCAGAATTAAGAAAACACCACTGTTGTTGGTGGGTCTTGATGCTGAGAAAGCATTTCACACAGTAAGCTGGGAATTTATGAGCAGAGCTTTGTAAGCATTTGTATTCCCTGATAAAATTATAAGGTTGATTAGGAGGATATGTGAATGAACTGAGGCGAAAATTAAAGTGGGCGTGGTCCTCTCTGATTATCTGTGCTTGAACAGAGGAACAAGGCAGGAATGTCCTCTCTCCCCTTTTTTATTTGCATTATATTTAAAACTACTCGCAAAGAAAACAAGGGAGTCAGAAATTCAAGGATATAACTGGTATGGTAGTTAAGAAAAGCTGGCTCTATTTGCAGATGACATTATTTCATACCTGACAAAACCAGAAAGGGATATTACAGTGCTATGGAACATACTGAGACAGTTTCAAATCTTTTTGGGATACAAAATTAATGAAGTTAAACAAAGGCAATAGCAGTACATTATGTACCCACATATAAATTGGTCCAGCAATATCCATACTTATGGGGAAGTGATAAAAAGAAGTATTCAGGAGTGTGGATTAAAAATTATTCTGCTGTGGCAGTAAGAATATGTGGGAAGAAACTAAACAAAAGATAATACAAAACCAGAGAGAATAGAAGCAATGTTATATGGATATTGATAGTAAGATACAAGCAGTTAAAATGTTTTATTCACTTTAGTCTTATACACAGGTGAGGCATATTTTTATCACCAGAGGAGAAGTTGTGGATAGCAATTCATGAAGAGCTGAAAGATTTCATCTAGGAGGGGAAGATGGCAAGAGTCAAGTGGGATAAGCTTATTCTTCCAAAAGAATGGCGTGGATTGCAATTACCTGATTTGAAGGGGTATTTCTGAGCAACAGAGTTAAGACTCCTATACATAGCACAAGCTGAAAACTATAATTCAAAGTGGAAAGAGATGATGATGAAACAGGAGGAAGCTCAAGAAACAAGGAGGACTGGTATTTTGGATGCAGACCTTTAAGAAGAAGAAGAATAATCATAAAGAATATTATATTCAAAAAGCAACATAAATTAAGGAGACTCTGCCGATAGAGATGCCTGCAATTAGGAATACAAACAATAGGTAAGAGGGAGCTGGAATGTAATGGAGAAAGCTGGCAAAGGAACCAAGGTATTGGGAGCAAAGAACTAGTGAGGGAAAGGGAATAGAATGGGAAGACACCAAGAACTTATTTGGGCTGCAGGTTAGAGACTGCCTTCCCCATCAAGGATTGATAGCAGAGTATAAGCAAAGAGAAAGAAATACGGAGGTCCTAAATGAAAGACCAGCACTGGTAGGGCTTTTAGTAGAATCTAGAACAGAATTTGCCATTAAGAAAGACATAATTAGTAGAGCATATAAAATACTGCATGATAATTATAAGAATAAATCAGAGGAGGTTAGAAAGCATAGAGAAGAGAGATTGGATAAGCAATTCACAAAGAAACAACTGGGGATAAATGTATGTCTCCCAAATTTGCAGCAAAGTCTAGAAGATTTAGGATCTTTGCTTGGAAGTGTTTACATAGGTATTTTTATACCCCATGTAGACTCCAAAGAATCTTTCCTCGGGTAGACAGCTAATGTTGGAGGTGTGATGGGAAAGAAAGAAGTAACTGGAATATATTTTCTGGGAGTGTAATGAGCTGGCAGACTTTAAAGATTTCCTGCAGAATGCTCTGTTGGAGATGTTGCATGAGCAAATTGGTGTAACTAAGAAAATTATTTTTTGAGCTATGATACGGAATCAGAATGGCCTAGACATACTAAGGCCTTGCTGAGTCTAATTATGATAGCTGCCAAAAAAGCAATTACTAGAAAATGGAAATCAAAGTCTAAACCAATTTTACAAGAAGTAGCAAAGATAGTAACAGAGGTAAAACAACTGGAACTGGGATCTTTAGAAAAGGATAGGAGTAAATCATGTAGGAAAAATGGGACGTATGAGATCAATACATGCAGAGGAGGAGCAAGGTGTAAAAGAAGGCAGGAAGTGAATGAGCTAGGAAATGTTTCACTGACAATGACTAGATATATTATAAATGATGTACAATGTTTGCAGCTACAGTTGTGTCGGCATGGTTTGTAATCTATAATGTTTGCATCTCAGATTGTAGAGGTATGGTTTATTTTCATTTATATAAATGTAAGATTATCTATGTAATGCATGATAATTTAATAAAGATGTTTCTTGTTTATAAAAAAAGCAAATTATTTATAATTATGCCATTTGTTAATTCAGGTTTGTTATAAACAAATCATGGTATGGAGCAGGACATGAGGGAACATACCTTTCATAGCTTTTCTTGTAGGCCAAGATGTTTATTATTTTAATACTTAAATGTAGGTGTTTATGTTATTTACATGTCAATCTGCTTATGAGTTTTACTTTACAAATTTTTGTTTAGAAATATTAATTCCCTAGAAAGTTTATTCAAGTAGTAAGAGTATTACACATTTCATCTTCTGCCTTTATTACCACTAATTGTAATATCTCTTCTCTGATCAAAATCTCTACAGGAACTAAGCCACTCCATACCACAGAGGTATAAAGCCTTGGCTACATCACAAGTAACCTGAGTAGGAATAAAGGTTCAGGCACCTGTAAGAGTTGGCAGGGGAGGATGGGAGTGAGCAGCCGCTACTTGCTCACCTACTGGGGGGGGGTCTGGATCCTTACAGGGGTGACACCTACCAGGCTGCACCTGAAAGGTCAAGTCTATTGGGCCCATGCTGCCATGTGCAAGTTGCACTGTGAGTCAAGGGAAACCTTCAGAGGGCAGATATAACAGATCTCAGAAGATTCACCACAGATTAGGAGGATAAGCTGCCCCACAACTCCAGAAAGTTGTTCTACTTCCTACCACCTGACTTGCACTTGGAGAATTCCAAGGCAGGAATGCATGGGCTGTAGGGCTCTTACCAGTCTAGGAATCCCTGCCTCCCACAACTGCAGAACTAATGGGGAGAGTGGGTGTAGGTAGAGGAACATTCAGGCTAGGTCCTGTAGAGCTAAAAAAAAGCTCTATTGGCACCAGGCAAAGTTATTTTCGAACTCTTCTTCTTCAATTTTCTCAGAACCATATAACATTTACTCTCCCTTTACTAAAGGTGATAAAAGATTACTGTAAGGTATCAACCTGTAGCAATAATGAGAGTCTAAACTCATGCTAAACTAGCAATGTAAACATTGCATTAAATAAACTCATTGGAATTATATATAAAACTGATATATGTATACATATTAGAGATAACCTCGACATGATCATGGCTAGAAGGAACAAACTTACATTAAACTTACCAGCAAGACTAGCCATTATTAAGATGAATATCTTTCCAAGTTTCTTCAGTTTTCTTCCATTCCAGATGAGGATTTTAAATACTTCATCATACTGGTTTCTTCTTTATATGGACCAAGAAAAAACTAAAGTAAATTGGAAAAAGTTTCTGACTGAAAGATAAAAAGGAGGACTTAGACTTAAATTTCTAAGAATCTCAAGACTGGTTAAACCTCTTTTCATTTCTGGAATTTTTAATTAATTTTCAGGAAAAACTATTCTGTGGATCCAGATGATTAGATCATTAATTATCAGCTATTACCTTACTCCTATGATACTACCATGAGGGCTTTTGGTAAACTTCTTTTATTTATCAAAATTTTGATAGTAGATGCCCACAGTCTTCTGAAGAAGTTATGATTTTTCAGAATTTATGATGTTTACCCATCGAGAACATCCCAAACATCACTATCAATTCTGAGTCTCTAAAACTTCACACATTTCCTATGATAAAAGATACACTTATGATGTGCTCTCGAAATAGAGAAACAAGTTAGCTGCATTATTAGACATTTCTTTGCAACTTTAAATACAGTATCACCTTACTTCTGAACTTAATTAGAACACTCATACCTAATTTTCTCCTACTTATTGATATAAACAACAATAATATTGACTTATTGTCTTCATAGCTAATGTATCCAAAATAAAGCATATCTTTCTTTTTGTGTAACTCTTGTTTTGAATGGCCATAATCTTTTTAGTTAACATTACTCAAATTATTGGACATTTCTACTAAAATATGTCATCATTTATCCTGATTGGGAGCTGATATGATCTTCTTCTTATGTAGCGGCCTTTTAACAGATTCATTCATCACTAATTTATATGGCTTCACAAGAGACCTTTTTTACACCCAATAACTTAACTGTCACAGGCAAAACTGACTCCCACTCATGCATCATTTGTAGTTATGCCATTACAGCTAATGTATTTCATATTTTTGGCTGAGTAAATCTGTGCAATCAATTCTGTCATTATTATTTCAAAAACATAAAGAAACTTGAATTATCTGAGTGACTTGTGAATGCCACAACTAGTATTTTGGCATTCATATATTACGTACCTTAGATATAAGTAATTCATTAAACTGTACTGCCTCTGCTTGAGTGAATGTTTTATTGCAAACACTGGACTAACAGAGAAAGATATAGCATTCAGAAATGGATTTATTCCACAAACTCTCTTGTGTGTGTATTTCTCTCTCTCTCTCTCATCTAGGAAATTCTCAGAATAAAACGTTTTCAGCTTACCAAGATGTCTAACCTTAGCCTGATCTGTCGCTGACACTAGTGAAGCCTTTGGCAGCTCTGCATGAGCTCTCCAGTTTATTTTCTCCCAAATGTCATTGCAATGCATCATCTACTGCTGCTCCTTGACATCCCATGTTCCAATAATGGATGTTAATTGGTCTGTTGATATAAAGTGGCATCAACCAATAGGAATCATTGAAGACACACACTTCTTTACTTGGGCAATTTAGCTGCATGATGATGTATTTAGTCACATTTTCTTTTTATCCTTACAGCACCTCTCTGTCTGGCTATATTGTAATTGCAAAACTCAAAAGACAACGCCTCAGTCCTTACAAGTTTTTTGTCTTTTGAGTTTTGGAGTTTTAGTGTCTTCATAATGAGCGAGCTTGAAGCACCGTCTCAAGGTTCTTTGTTTACTCAGGTGGAAAACAATTGTGAAAATGGTTCAAATAACCAGTCTGTTGGTGAAGACGTGAACGCTAAAGGAAATCTAACGGCTCTATTGAGGTTAGTGATGGGGCGTATGGACAACCTCACTCAAAGCATTGACTGTTTGCAAGCAGCGGGTGCTAGTGCTGGTTGTTCTCTACCAAGCAGTCAGCCTTTTGGTTCTACCTTAACAAACAACATATCGAGGCAGTACCTAGCACCAGTAAATAACACATATTTACTACAAGCCGGAAGCAACAACAATAATGGTGAGCGCAATCTTGAACTGGGTAGGATTCAGGCTGAGCAAGGTGCTCTAATTGAATGTCCTAATGAAGGAATGCAAAGGACTGAGTCTGAGTATTTAGCAACATCTTCGATGCCTACGATTGGTAGTTTTTTAAGTAATAACAATTTTTTTGGCAATGGAACTGGTAATGAAAGTGATTTAATACAACAGGACAACGCTGACGAGGTCTTAAGTAACATTATTAATCTTATTGGTGTTTTTGACCAGAAACTGTTCAAGTGCAGGAAACTGCAACTTGAAATTTCTTATCTACAGGAATGTTTGGCAAAGCAGTTGATCCCAAAAGGTCTCCGACATGGTGCTACCCTGTTGGCCTTGTTGAAGGCTCACAGTTCCATAAAGACCTTCTTGCACTTTTTGATAGGCAGGGTTTTGAATTTATTAACCTGCTCATTACACAGTACAAAATGGAGGTTCAAAATTTACAAACTGATTTAGAGCTTCTTGAGCAGAGTATTAAAAATGACAATGATTTTTTGAGATATAAGCACGAATATTCTCGTACTTTTACTAGTACTGAGGCCACTATGAACAAACTTGTCAACACCAAGAAGAGGAAAATTGCCAGGGACACACGGGATTATGGTAATAATAAGGCATACCCTCGCCCCCCACCAATTTTTAAAGTGTCTTTCGGGTCTGGGTTTGTTGACAATGCTAGCACTGAACCGGTAAATGAACTAAATGAGCAACAGGTTCATGTGGCCGGCAACCAAGACGAAGAGGTTCAACCTCTTCGTCGTAGTGAAAGACTGCTTAATGATACCAATACTGGTTCTAATAATCATGCCAACAAAGGGGCTAATAACCATCAGCACGCCTCAGTCCTTACAAGTCCCGGAGGTCAGAATAATGCGAACGAACAGGGTTTTCCCAGAAAGAGCAAGACCAGACAGATGAACACGAGAGGGAGGTACAATCAAGGCAACCCCAGGAACAGGAGGAATCAGAGGAGGAGATGATGAGTCATTTTCATGATCCTCAGGTTATTTTTGACTCAAAAGGTGACTTTAAAATATACAATTATACTTCTCTTGCCATTAGCCCTGACATGGTGGAGTTTTTTTCAAGAGGTCTTTCCTTTGTACCTGATTCCCATTTTGATCTAGTTATGATTATTGTTGATCTTAAACTTTTTGTAAGAAAATTGAATTTAAGATGCCTAATGGGTGATAAAGGAAAAATGGATAGCAAATTTAAAACTCCTAGTACGTATAATCCCCCTCTACAAGAGTCTTTGCGTCTGTTTGAAAAAATGTGTGAGTATGACTTTAGGGCTTTATCGGCGAACAATTTGCACGCAGATAAACAAGGCCTTAATATCACTACGTTTCAGCGGGATTTAATTACAATGCTGCAGAATTGCAACATAAGAGTTATGAAGCCCGATAAGGGGGGAGGTCTGTTTTTTATGGATTATTTTTTATATGTCGAAAAAATGTTAAAGCTGTTGAACACTGATTTTTATGTATTGGTGACAATTAATGAAGTTAATACAGTTTATTCTAAGATAAGAAGTACTGTTGAGGGATAAGAAGTACTGTTGAGGACTTATTTTTGGAGAGGTTTGTTGATACAGATGTGTATCAGTATTTGATGATGCTAGCCCCCAAGTTACCTGTCCATTTCGGCACACCTAAAATCCATAAATCCATTTATGACCCCCCCCTTTCAACCTATTGTAGATGGCCGAGGTTCGATAACTTATGCTTATGCAAAGTTTGTCGACACCATTTTAAAACCTTTGTTAGAACAGGAGTCCCAGAATTGCAAGGACTCCTGGACTTTCCTCCAGGATATTGGTAAAATACCATTTGGCAAAGAGTGGTGGTTTCTAACTATAGACATTAAAGATTTATATACCGTAATCCCACAGGATTTAGGTATCCAATGGGTTGGAGACTTCTTAAGGTATAAGAAGGTGGATGATAACACTACTTACGTGGTAGAAACACTGTTAGAAATTGTACTAAACTTTAATTTTATGCTATTTGATGGTAATATTTACTTACAAAAATCAGGGGTAGCAATGGGCTCGCCGTGTGGTGGGACCTTTGCCAATTGTGTGTTGGCCCATTGGAAAAGGACTCTTTTGTTTCCCAATGTATTGTTTGGTGAATGTGTCGCCTGGTACACTAGATACCAGGACGACATGTTCTTAATTTGGAAAGCACCACCATCTCGTGTCCCATTGTTTATGGATAGTATTTCTAGTATGACAAACTTTTTGGAGTTTACTTACAATTTACAAGAATCTAGTATTAACTACTTAGATATTTTATTGATTAAGGATTTAGTTAATTCAAAATATGAGTGTTATCTACACAAAACCCACTTACTCTAATTTGTTTCTTCACTTTACCAGCTGCCACCCTAGCCATCAAAGAAAGCTGTTGTGAAAGGGCAGATGGTTAGGGCGGCCAGGATGATATCTGATGAAGATGATTTTTTAGAGGAGTGTGAGCACTTGAGCACTATATTTCTCAACAGGGGGTACCCCTGTTGGTTTGTTTCAGAAATAAAATTTGAAGTTATTTGTAAAAGACAGTCTGGCTTTTACAAACCAATTTTGTCTGGGTATTGTAATCTCCCTCTTGGTGAAGGGGCTGTGTCTAATATGGTCCAAACTAATAATAATACTAGTGATTTTGTAGGCACTAGGTTTTTGTGTGCATTCAGTTTAGACCATGGTGAGATTAGGAATGCGGTCCATAAGAATTGGGCCCTTATTGCCGAAGATCCTTATTTGTTTGGGCAGTTAGGTGACAGCCCAAAAATTACCTTTAAACAGGATACAACTTGAAGGCACTATTGGAGGTTAAGCCCAAACTTGGGGGTCATTGTAACTTTGGGATGAGTAAATGTGGGTCATGCAGGCAGTGTAGGTATGTGTGTACAGACCCCAAAGTAAAACTTAGAGATCAAATGTACAATGTGATAGGTAAATTTAATTGTGAAACCAGAAGTGTTGTTTATGTCGCTATTTGCCAAAGATTTGCTGCTTTTTATATCGGTAAGACCGAAAGGAAAGCAGCGCATCTATGAACACGTGTATGCCATAAATAGGCGTGGTCTGAATAATGCTTTGGCAAGGCACATTAATGAATTTTCGGACCATCATTTTAAATTCACTGTTCTTAAGAAGATTAATTCTGACATTAGGGGTGGCCCTTGGCAGAACCAGTTAGAAATTGATGAACTTTTTTGGCAAATTCGTACCACTGCCTACATTTACCCTGGTTTGAATGATCATGTGTCCATTAGTTGTATTTTAAAAAACCTTGCCTTAAAAAGGTGACATGAGTTTCAAATAATATGATGTTTTAAATGAAGTTTTACATATATATATTTTTTGTATATTTGTTTGTTTATTTACGTATATACATATATATATATATATATATATATATATATATACATATATATATATATATGTTTTTATAGTAGATTCATAATTATGTATTTTATATTTTATAGTTGATTCATAATTATGTATTTTGTTTTTATAACAATTTAAATCATTGATTGTTTGAAGGGTATTATAGGTTATAAGCTTTGTTTTTGGATTTGTTTAGCATAATTAATTGATTTGGAGTGTATAAAAGGCATTTACTTAATTAATTATTTTATTATCATTGTGTCTGAGGAAGGAGGGACATAGAGCTCTCCGAAAGCGTGTGTTAACATTATTAAACAGCAATAATAATATTAAACAACCTTCCAAGTGAACTGCTTCTTAAAGCTCGTTTTTTGTTTATGTATATTGTAATTGAAGTACTGTATTTACTGCCTCAATTGTTTTTGTTTCTATGTGCAGTTGGTGAGCTTAATTTAGCCTGCTTTTTCTGTTATTTAAAAAATATGACTAATTATAATTGTTAAAAAAGTTACCATATTTGTTACTTTATCCCACAAATGATGATTTCTGTTCTACTTAAAATGTAATCTCTACCCTATATAAAGGACTATTTTGCCCCTTGTCTCTTTTTCTATTCAGTGGTTTATTCGGTTTATTCTTATGTCTTTTCTTCTTTTTTATTTCCTCTAGCTTTCTATTATGAGACAGAGATTTGTATTTTATTTGCATCACATATTTCTTCCATTTCTTCTCCTCCAGTTCACTTATTCTTTCCTTTTATTTTAATTCTTTCACTACATCTTTATGTTGCATTTTTGTGAATTTCTTGTGATTCTGCTATACCCCCATTTCCCCTTTTATCACCACTGCATCTCTTTGTCTGGCTTTTTATTATTTCTCTCATGTTTGCTTACCTCAGCTTCTCTGCAGTGTCGATGTCGTCCTTCATTCGGAAAGACATTTTAGCTCCATACTATTTTCCCCTAATGTGGAATTTAATTCCTCTCAGTTTCACATACTGTCTTGTGTAAGCCGCACATTCTGTAATTGCTGATCTTTCTTCAAGTCATTTCATATTCATTTTTCTCATTGTGACATCTCCCTGCTGCTGTCTATTCCTAACTTCTTTCATGCAGCCCTTTTCATATTAAGTGCTCACCTATTTCAATGATGGTACTTTCTAGCTTCAGTATTTGATCTGTGTATGTATGCTTGATCTTTTCCTTTCAACACTTCTCTAAAATGAGTTTATGAGTTTCATGACTTTCCATATCATCACTATATCTGCATTTGTTGAAGACTGAGGAATTACTACAAAGTCACACTATGACATCTCAAAGTTGTAAAGTTCCCAATTCCAAAAAATAATCCACAAAGAAATGTTTTGAATTATCCTTTTTCCTCAACTCATGTCGTGCTGTGGTCGTTTATTGTATTCTTCTTCTGCTGTGTACCTGCTCAGAATTGATTATGTATTTTGAGTAGGCAGTTTATTGTATATTGTAAAATTTCTTTGTGGGTATACATTTTCTTTCCAGGTTTTGTAGTTTATAATACCTACTCTGCCAACTGATCCCCAAATTCTACCCTTTCACATCTCAAATATAATTGATTCTCTATCCAGAAAAATGGATTAAGTATTTACAGTGCATAAACTTACCTACCTGTCTTCCTTCCATCTGGCTCTGTTAATTTATTCGTTTTGACCTGCCTTGCCTAAGGTGAATCATTTTTGGTTCTGGCAAGATGAAACACTTGGGTTACATGCTGAACATAAAAGGGAATATATATGAGATCACAGCAGGGCATGACATTAACAAGTAGGCTTTATACAGACAAAATACTACTACTGAGAACTAAATGTTTAGAATATCAGTTTATATAAAAAGATTAGTGCAGATCTGTGCAACTATTCAAAATAACACAACAGCCAAACTGTCTGAAAAAGCTGAATTCTTCTTCAAACATGGTTTTAAATTCCAACTTCAGAAATCTCCACAAAAAAACACAGAGAAGCTTTATATTAAGTAATTATATAAATTATTTGGGGACATTAGTTTGAATTTTACTTCCTGCATCATTACTCCAGTCTGCTACCCATACTTCCTTAAGTGACAAAGCAGAGCACTGCAACATGAGTTAGTGGGGAAGTCAGAGTTCAAGAGGTACAGTGAGAACTCAAGTATAGGGTCTATATCACTTCAGCAAAAATTTAGTTCAGCCAATGGCATTTTTGGTTCACTTACATTGAACATGCCATTCGTTGAACTGTTCATACTGAAATTGCAGTACAAGCAGTTTTCAATGAACTATTACTTCGGCAAAGTTATATAGACCCTTGCCTACATTAGCTACATTTGGGAGAACAGCCATGGACTAAGCCACTGCCCAGTGGTTGCAACACTTCTTTGCCAAAAACAGTGCTTTGTTGGGAGTTTGGTCTGCTCAAATAGGGTGACCACATCTTAGAACTGGTTTGTTTCAAGGCATTATTTGATTTCCTTAAATAAATAGTTTATTACTTAGTTAGTCTGACTGATACTTGATTTTGCATATATTGTCTAGTGTCTTCTTTCTGCTTCATATTGAATATGTATATATAATTAAAAAAAAATCAGTCCTCTTGCAACATATATCCATCCATCCTTAACCCCTTTTTCCATTTTGCACATGGGGTCTGGGTGTCACTTCTGCAGTGGCAACCATCTCGAGCCAAGGTTTACACCACCGGTTGGCTAGCCCTGCCACGGTAGTTCATTCGCAGCACTCACTTGCACATTCACTCTCACCTAGAGACAATTTAGAGTGTCTAATCCACCTACTGCATGTCTTTGGAATGTGGGAGGAAACCAGAGCACCTGGAGGAAACCCACATGACTGCAGAGAGGACAGGCAGACTCTGCACAGAAGGCACCCCAGCCGAGAATCAAACCAGAGAACCTCTTGCAGTGATGGGACAACATTAACTGCTGCACCACTATATATATATATATATATATATATATGTGTGTGTGTGTGTGTGTGTGTGTGTGTGTATACTTCTAAATATCAAAGTACATACATCTCAAATGGGTAACGATTGATTTTGAAAGATCAAAACCCAAAATACTGAAAAGAAACAAAACAGTTATGCCCCCTGCATCCCCACACACCCTGCTGCTAATTATATATAACAACTCTAAAATTGCTCTACAGTGGAGCAAGGGCAAATTCCCCAGTCCCCCACTGTGCACAATCTTGCATACATTTAACACCGTCAGAAAAGATCAAATAAGTTTCAATCATTTCTGTCAGTGTAAAACAAATATAGTATCCATCAGAAGTAGCTGAATATGCTGGGGAGATAACATCCACTGAAGTTATAAAAATCATAGCTATAATGGTTTAAGTAGCACTATTAGAACTATGTCAACCTTTTCTCACTTTGCCTTTGCAAGGATTATTTACACCAATAGGTTGGCAAAAAACAAACAACAGTTCATTTCCCAAGTGTTACCAAACAACAGAGTGGTCTCTTGCAAGAAAGGGAGGAAACTGAGATCTGACTAAGTCAGAAAAAAAGAAATATATATATATATATATATATATATATATATATATATATATATATTTTTTTTTATTGAAACATTCAAGAAAACTTCTAAATGCAAATGCCACTGATGTCCCTTTCAGGTAGGATGCTTTTTGACAATTTATTGTCCTCTAGCAGAAGCAAAGCTGTCAAAAGAATTCCAGAGACAAGGCTAGTCCCTGCAGTCTGTTGACCAACCTGCACAAAAATTAAGAATGGGATCCATCCTGCTCGTTTAACATTTGGATAGCTACAGTACTTTCTGAAACAATATGAAGCACTTCTAGGCATTCACAGCTATTAATGCTTTAGCTGCTGAACGTTTCAGATCTGTCCACAGAATATTACCTGTTTTGGGCTATTTTTGCTCTTTGTATTTAAAAGTCTATGTCTCTAAAATGGTTCAATTCATGAAAATTTCAAGGAATGTTACTGGTTCAGTTGTCTATAAAATGTCTTGGTTTGGGCTCCAGCCTTCAAAAGGAGAACAGCTACATCTTCAGTTTTAAAGAAAAAATGTTTGTAATGCAATTTTTTATGCCTCAGTATATACAAAGAATGAAAAAGATCACTTTAGCACAAAAACACATACTGCTTTTAGGTCTAAAATCACACAAGCATTATATATTTATGTTTTTGATTGTTGTTTATTTTATTTTTAAGAGAACTGAAAGCTACCTATTTGTTTTCAGTTGACTTCGTTGTAAACATTGCATTCTGTCAATTAGTAAAGCCTGAATTCCACTGCAACTTTTCAAGGAAAATATCTCCTTTGCTTCAAAATATTCTTCTGAAATTTACCATAGATTCATAGGTTCATAGGTGTGTACTAGGGGTTCTACCTGACATAGCCGAAACCACACAACAGTCCATAAACAAAACACATCCCATTCCACAAACCACACACACAACACAAGCACACCAAAATCCTTACAAGCCCACACTAAACCTTTAACTCCTAGGCTAATGGCCCAGGGGCCTTCAAAGAAGTGCCCTGGCATCGTGCCACCCATTAGTTCCCAGTGCCTCTATCAAGTAGAGCCACTGGAGTGATCCCCGGGTTGAAGTTTCTATTTCCCATCAACTCATCAAGATTTCTTTTGAAGAGGGCCAGTGAGGTGCTCTGCTTGACATGTATGGGAAGTCTATTCTGGAGCATGGGCAGTCTCTGAATCTGGCCCTCCAGAATGTTCTGTTGATTGTGGTAATAAAGTTGAGGTCTCTGGAAAGTGTGGTGTGGAGGGATTGGGATTTTTTTAGATGTAGCATTTCTAACAGAGCTGGGTCAGACATGGCTTTGTAAGTCAAGCAGATATCACCTCTTAGTAGGTGATATGAGACAGAGAATAGCTGGAGTTTTTTGAGTCTGTCCATGTAGGACATGTGTTTAAGGCCTAGGATCCCCTTCATGAGGTACTTTTGTGGCCTTTCCAGCTGTTGTATGTGTCTAGTGAGGTACGTGCCAAATGGGGCATTATACTCGATGATTGGTCTAATGAGGGAAGAGTACAGAGAGATGATGACCTCTTTCTTCCTAGATGCAAAACCCTTGATAATGAGATGTGCCACACAGAAGGACTTTCTGACTACAGCGGCAATGTGGTGGTCGAAGAAGAGGTTGCTGTCAATCTATGTCCCCAGACCTTTTATAATGGCTTCCGTGTTCAGTGGGCTCCCATCAATGTGGTAATTAGTGGGAACTGAGTTTTTCCCAAAGGGGATAGCAATGCATTTTTTGGCATTAATCTTAAGGCCATGATTTTGACACTAGTCATTGGTCTCAGTGAGGCCTTTCTGTAGGATGTCTACATCACTCGGGGAGTTAATAATGGCTCCCAGCTTGCGGTCATCTGTGAACTTGGTCAGCCAGAGTCCCTGCATGTTGGCCTGGACTTCTGAGAAGTAGATACCAAACAGGAGAGGACCTATGACCGATCCCTGTGGGACTCCACTCGTGACTGGTCGGCAGTCTGACTTGGAGTACACTACTTTCACACTGTTGGTTCCATCTGTGAGCCAATTTGCAACCCACCTAGTGATATAGGGGTTGATGCCTAGTTTGGTGAGTTTTCAACAATTCCTGAGTGGGGAATGGTAACAAAGGCCTTGGGCAGATCGAGGTAGGCTGCATAAACTGACTTGCCTTCATCCACAGCTCTGGTGACTGACTCAAAGTCAACCAGGTTGAGCAGGAAGATCTACCCCTTCACTAAACCAAATTCCATGGGATCCAGAGTTTGGAGATTCCTTATATCCTTGTTAATTAGGTCCATGATGATGAGCTCCATAGCCTTACATATCAGACTCATCAGGCTAATGAAGTGATAATTTCCAAGGTCTGTAGTCACTCCCCCTTTATGGGGTGGGATAACTACAGCAGTGTGCCATTCAGTAGGGACAAAGCCTGAGATGCGGCTGTAACTGAGCAGGGCACACAGATGTGGTGCCTGTTCACTCTGTAGTTCATGTAGAACACATCCAGGGATATTGTTGGGTCCCATGAAAGCCGTATTCTTGGCCTTGGACAATACAGCTTTAACCTGTGCTGCAGTAATGCTGGCTGCCTGGCATTCCTCTGGTATTGTGATTGGTCCTTTAGGGGGGAAGAGAGGGGTAAAGCTGGCACTGAATCTGTCGGCCAGTATGTTGTCAATATCTGTTTGCTCAGTACAGGAGGTACCATTGCTCAGTAACTCAGAGCAAACCTGGGTATTGCCATGGTGATTCTTGATATAACTATAGAAGGCTTTGTGGTTGTTTTTAGTGTCTGCCACAATTCTGCCTTCATAGCTCGATTTAGAGGTTTGATGAGGGATCTCAACTTTTTGTTGAGGCTAATAAGGGAGTTTTTCCAGTCTTGGGACTTCAGCTTTTTCTGCAACAGTTTCTTCCTTATATTGTAGAGTTTATTAATGGTAGGGGACCACCAGACTGGCTTTCTTTTTTTGGAGGAGAGCGTCTTGGTTCTGTTGGCTACAGCTAGTTCCATGCATTTATGTACCTGTTCGTACAGTGCATTTGTGTATGATTCGGCAGTCATGCATCTATTTTTCATTGACATGGGTGCCATGAAGTTAGCCACCTCTGTTTTTACGAGCCCAGAGTCAGCTTTGGAGAAGTTTTTCATGGTGGTTACCTTTGCCAGGGGGTGTGGGTGAGATGTGGATTTCCATGGTGATTAGTCTGTGGTCAGCTCTAACCAGGGAGGAGATGACTATTGATGTAGAGCAACGGTTCTCCATGTTAGTAATAACCAGGTCAAGGATGCTGCTTCCTCGAGTGGTGCAAGAATGAGCTGGTCCAAAGCATTGGAATTGATGAATTCCAGGAAGTGTTGGGGCAGTTTATTGGCGCATGAGTAGTTTTCCCAGATATTCATAATCCCATAATAATAGCTTTTAGAGAAAATAGACAACAGTATCTCAAATAAAGGTGTGCCTCTCAGAGCATGTTAAATATGTGTATTTTCCAATTACTTATAAAACTATCAAAAATATTAGTCTTTCCTAGAAAATAGCATTATTTTTGGTTTGCATTTCACAAGAACACCAATGGTGTGATTCAGGTTCATATTGGTGTGTCACTTTAAAAATAGAAAATCTACATTATTTGTTGTGAAATGAATGCTAAAACAAAAAGTGTACAAATGGCTACATAAAATTACTGGTGATACCTAGCAATAATGGACAATTTCTCTGCAACTGTTAAACTTATTATAGCAAAATTCTCAGACTGCTATATCATATATCATGACCATAATCTATAAAATGCACTTAGCTGGTGGTTCTAATTGTAAAGCCACAAACAACTTTATCTTCTTGTACTCCGTTTGTTTTACATAAGAGTATAAAATGGTAGGGTTCACATGTCCAAAAGGAACTTCTGTATTCAGGAGAAATAAATAGGATTTTTGCTTCTTATACAATGACAACTCAGTAAAGAGGCATTTAGGCCATTAAGTTACTCAGCATTATAAGCAGCAGTTCGCTACACCATCCAAAATAAAAAACGAATATAATGCAAAATGTCAGAGTCAAGAAAGGTGTATAAGCTAAAGCCACTGCAGCCTGCCTCTGAAAGGCTAAAAGGTAAAGGTTAAAACTTTCAATAGCAACAGAGTATTCTACTACAAGACATACCTAAGACTGATTATAATCACTTAAAAGCATGGCATTGTAGTCACTGCATATTGCAGCTTTAAGATATATATTTTTTTTCTGGTGAAATATAGATTATTTTTATTTCTGATATATTAAAACTTCAACAAAGAAGTATTATAGGCCATTATTGGGGTCTATATTATGTGATCGAAGAATCTCTTCTTCAAACATATAATAATCAACACATATACAGTGAAAGCTGTAAACTGCGAACGATCACGTTGTCGAATTTTTTCCTCGGGAAAAATTCAGTTGGCTTTTATTGGGAATTGCCCTTTTCTTCAATGTAGAGTGATCTCGGAGTTGGTATATGTAGTTAGGGGGGTATGGGGGCAAAGTCCCCCACTTAATTAGTGTTTTAAAGTTTGTTTTTATTTTATGATCATGTGAATTTTTTCCCAAGGAAAAAATTTGATGATGTGGCCATTCGTGGTTTACAGTGTTCGCTGTATATGTGTCTATTATTATGTTGTTCGAAGAAGAGCTTCTTCGATCACATAATATATATCCCATTATTGTACTTAATGTATTGAACAAGAGATCACTACAGTATCCAAAAAAGAAACTATACACAAAAGCTGATTTTATGCAGTGCTGTAATCAAGGTTGTTGTTGTTGTGTCTTTCGGCTTTTCCCGGTTAGGGATCGCCACAGCGGTACTCCGGTCCGCTAATGATTGGCAGTTGATTTTTATGTGCTGAGTTGCCGGCCCGACGCCCAACCTTCAACGAAGGTAAGCTCAATAAAGTGATTATTTTTGTACTGTCCTCTTAATGCTTTGAAAATAAAATGACTATATAACATGGCAAGGTTTTTGATACCCATCCTTTCAAGGACAGTACTTTTTATACAGACTATACCTTATGAATTAATATGTTAATATTAATAATGAATAAGTGTCCGATCTTGCTTCAGGTTAACGCTAGGGTTTAGTGGTGAAGAAGTAATCAAATAAAGTAAAAGAAACCCCAGCGTGAGCAGGTACTGATCCACGTGTGAATAAAATCCAGCAAAATGAACGCTGCTAAAGTCAATGAAGTAAATAAAATCGATTTTTATTTCAAACCAAATAGAGAGAGTCAGATAAGCGCTTTCGCATCACTGCTTCATCAGATCTTATGACAACTCCACAAAATGCTCATTGCTGTTATATACTATAATTGTAATCAGTAATTAAGCAATTAGTATGAAGTTCACAGAACTTTTTAAAGGGATATGTGCATTCAAAATAGATAGTATATAGACTCTCATAACAAATTTGCATATAAAATACACAATACAAGTATATAAAAAACATATAAAAAATATATATATATATGTATTCAGAATATAGAGCCCTATCAGCTTCAAGTGCTTCTTACAAAAAATGCGTGTGTGTCCACTATTTAATGGCAGAGATAATTCATATCAATGCCTGTATGCATAGGTGAAGCATAACTAGATTAAATACATGTGCAAAATAAGCCTACTACTATTAAATAAAACGTTTAGATAAAATGTCTAAAAATTAAAAACACAATTCTTAAAAACAATAAAATGGAAATCACAAATTCCTTCTCTACTTCATATCATTTAATGTTCCTTCTCTGCCTCAATTTAGGTTTAATTGAGGCTCTCTCATTTAAGCCAGAACCTTTGTCTGCTTTTAATAATATTATCCACTCTGTTTCTTTCCCTTCTGTGTATGTTTTGATGTCACCCCCTCTGGGATTAGGGTATATCACTTCCAAAACTTTGAAGGAAAATGTATGTTGTATATTTGTCATCATAATATGCTTAGCTAAAGCATTATGTACAGTACCCTTTTTCATATGGTAAATATGTTCCCTCATTCGATCTCTGAGGGGACGGTTGGTTTTACCAACATAGAATGAGGAACATAGCTGACATGTGGCCAAGTAAACTACATGGGATGTCATACAATCTGCCGTGGCAGATATATGGTAGTATTTTCGAACATCTGGATGGAAAAAATCGGGTGTACTGTCTATGTAATGACAAAAATTACAATGGCCACATGGTTTCGTACATCCATCTCTCGTGTTTGTATGGCTATGTGTGGTATAACAGAGTTTCCTTTTCAAGTTATTCTTGTTCTTATATAGGAACTTTGGTTGATCTCCAACTATTGTTTTGAGATCTGCATCTGTATGTAGTATTGCCCAGTGTTTACTAATTATTTCTCTGAGTTCCAGATTATCTGCCGAGAAATATGTGGAGAATTTAACAAATTGTGGGCCTTCAATATTAATATCTAAGGTTGGTGTTAATTCATGCGGTCCAAAATACGGTAGACCTTTAGTTAACCTTAATTCTGAGGCATCATTCAAGTGTCTGCCAATTTCTATGTTGCTATAGCCTCTCTTAGAAAGTCTATCTTTCAAATCATTCAGTTCAATTTCAAACCCATCATCTAGAGGGTTTAGTCTAGAGGCTCTAATGGCTTGGCCTCTCATAATGTTCTTAAAAACATAGGGAGGGTGCATACTTGATCTAAGTAATAAATTATTACTATAGCAGCTTTTTCGATAAACACCCGTATTGATAATGTTGTTATCAAGTCTCTCTATATACATGTCTAAAAACTCCATTCTGTATTGTGAACATTTCATGGTGAATTTTAGGCAAGTTGTAAGATTGTTCATGATTGTACACATTGAGTCAAGTTGTTCTAAAGTGCCTTTCCATAAAACAAACAAATCATCGACGAAACGTCGATAAAAAACTACATGCTGTTCAAATAACTCTTCCCGGAAAAGAACGTGTTCTTCCCAGTAGGCCAAAAACATGTTGGCGTAGCTATTGGCACAAGGTGTGCCCATAGCTACGCCATCCCTTTGTCTGTAGATATAATCATTGAACATGAATAAATTATGTTCCAGGATTAATTCAAGAAAGCAAGTTATTAAATCAATTCTTACAGAAGAGTAATCACTATATTCCTTCAAATAATCAGTAACATATGCCAGCCCTAAATCATTTGGTATGACAGTAAATAAAGATTGAATATCAAACGTAACAAATATATAGTCCATTGTGACTATCGTGTCTTTAATACATTCATACAAATCAAGTAAGAATTGTTTAGAGTCCTTTAAAACGACTCTATTGTTGTTTAGAACATGTCTAAGGTGTTTTTCGACAAACTGACAAATGCTCTGTTACCCAACCTCGACCTGATACTATCGGTCTCATAGGTGGATTTACAGAATTTTTATGTATTTTTGGGAGACCATGTATAGTAAGTGTCGTTGGATGTAGGATGGTAAGATATCCATACAAATCTTTATCTATTAATTGGCCTATATATACATCATGAATCGTGTCTAATACATATCTAATAGTATATTGAATGTTCTGTGATGTAATTCTTTCATAAAAGTCATCACTCAGCATGGATATCATCCGTTCAGTGTAATCTGACATATCCATCACAACTATCTTTCCACCCTTATCGGCAGGTCTAACAATAATGTTTGCATCATTTTGTAATTTCTTAAGGCTAGCTCTTTCTCTGTATGTGAGGTTATCTTTATTATGGTATCGTTTGTTAGTAGTTCTATTCTCATAATAGCTATATAACTCATCCTCAGTAAGTTTCATGTATGCTTCAACTAAAGGGTGGTTAGTGGGTGTAAATTCACTAAGGTTTCTGAATTTAACCTCAGTACTTCTCTGAATAGAGTCTTTATATATAAACTTCAACATTACATTTCTGCAGAACAGCTTTAGGTCCATAAGTGTTTCTGTCAACTGACTTCTGCATCTGGGGATGAAGTTAAGCCCTTTATTTAATAATCGGATTTCATCTTCTGTTAAAATAGTATGTGAAATGTTATGGACTAGCGTTTGCCTGTCCACATTTTTCTCAGTGTCTTCTGAGGTGTATATTCCTCCGAAAACTTCCTCTTCTGTCTGCCTCTGCTCATGGAACGAGAACGGTACGTGTTTTTCTCCGTTCTGACTGGCAGGGGAAAAGACAACTGGGGAAGTGCATCGGAGGTGGGGACTAAATGTGTGGCAGCAGTTTTAGGTCTAACTACAGGCCCATTATTAGAATGTATGTGTTTTAATTTTTCTTGTTGCTGCATAGATGTATTATTAACTACCCTTACATCTGGGTATAAATTAGTGCTGGTATGCACTAAATGTATGACATCAGTAGAGTCATTACTGTGATCAGTAGTTATGGTGTCGCTGTGTTTATCAGTAACATCAGGTTGATGCAAGCTAGGTAAATCAGACTGACCATCAGTTCCTGTGACAATACAGTCCATATTTGTTCTTGTCTCCAAAACATTAATGCTAGTGTCCACAGTTCTTTTAGCAGTTATATCATGCTTCATGCCTCCATTGTTAATACCAACATTATCTGCTAGTGGTTTGTTCGTTTCATTTGAATTCCATCTAGGCCACATGAAGACATGGCCATTTTTAAAATCATTAGTGTCCCTAATGACTTTATGGCGTTTCTGCTGGTAGAGCTTTCTTTCAAATGCTGAGATGCTATCTAGCATATTTTCAAATAGTGGGAGTACAATGTCAGATGGAAAATCATTAAATAGTGAACGTTGCTTGTCAATAATCTCTTCAGTTAATTTAGCCTCCTCAGGTTTAAAAAAATCAATTAGCAGCTTTAAATATTTCCGACTCACCTCCATATTTAAGCGCTGCCATTGAGCCAGTAGTTCAGGATAGTCTGTGCCTTGACTAGGCATGGTAAACACCCGTAGACCCCTCGGTATAATGTTCCGGTCTAAACATAGCTGAAAATGTAGCCTTTGGATTTGTAGCCTCTTGAGCTTCATAAAGCTCTTTTCCGTTCCTTCCAGCATGGCGTATAGCTTATTAACATCGAAACTATGCCCTGGAGCATTAGCAAGCGTTGGTTCGGCGTCGAGAAACCAGGAAGTATGACCAGTTCCTTTCAGATACTGCTGGAACCTCTGCTCAATAGCGTTACTCTGCGTAGCCTCGTTTCCAAGATATTCATCTCTGGGAACATAGTCGAGTTCAATATCAGCCATCAGGAAATGAAATGCGTCTATATACTATCTATTTTGAATGCACATATCCCTTTAAAAAGTTCTGTGAACTTCATACTAATTACAATTATAGTATATAACAGCAATGAGCATTTTGTGGAGTTGTCATAAGATCTGATGAAGCAGTGATGCGAAAGCACTTATCTGACTCTCTCTATTTGGTTTGAAATAAAAATCGATTTTATTTACTTCATTGACTTTAGCAGCGTTCATTTTGCTGGATTTTATTCACACGTGGATCAGTACCTGCTCACGCTGGGGTTTCTTTTACTTTATGTTAATATTAATAATGAAAGGTACTTATCTCAACCAAAATAGTTCAAAGAAATGACTGCTTCACCAACTTAAAGCAAAGCATGTAGTGTAACAACCAGGCAGTGATCATCATCATCATCATCAGACCCCCTTTTTCCCATTTTTTCTACATGGGGTCGGGTTATCATGTTAACTGTCGCCAACTCTCTCAATTCAGTGCCACACTCCTGCTTTCTTCAACACTCATGCCTGACTGTCTTAGACCTGCTTTCACACAATCCACCACATCTTTGCTGGATGTCCTCGATTCCTATTACCTTCTTCCTGTTTGTCCTAAGTCTTCTGCACCAGATTGTCATCTGCTTTTCTGCACGTGCCCAACACACTGTAATCTATTCTCTTTGATCTTTTCTGCAATTGGAGCTACTTTGGCTTCTGCTCTTATGCCCTCATTTCTTCATCTGTCCCACAGTGTGCATCCTACCACCCTTCTCAGGTATTTCATTTCCATCACCTCTAGCTTCTTCAACTGCTCTGCCTTTGCTGCCTAGGTTTCTGTACCATACGGTAGTACTGGTCAAACCACTGTCTTGTACACCTTACTTTTCAGCTTCTTTGGCATTCTTCTGTCATAGACTACACCTGATACTCCATGCCAGCTGAGTGCAGCCCCTCTGATTCTAGCTTTGACCTCCTCATTCAAACTTCCCTTTTCCTCAACCACCCCTCCCAGATACTTGAAGCTATTTACCTGTTCCACTATCTTCCCTTCTATCTCTATTCTCAGCTTCTTCTGATTTCCCCAATTTGCTGCTATTACCACCGTCTCATCTGTGCTTAGTTTTATCCTATGTGCCTTCAGTTTTTGCATTCCATTCTCCTATCTTTTGCTGAAGTTCTAGCTCAGAGTCAGCCTGTACTGCCACATCGTCTGCATGCAGCAACTTTGTTGATCTGCCCCCTCCGACCTGTTTGCTAATGTAGTCTATCACCAGTATGAACAGCAGTGGGCTCAGACCTGAACCCTGATGTATACCCACTTGCACTGGGAGCCCCTCTGTGAGGTCGAACACTATTCATACTTGAGTCACTGGGTCCTTGTACATAGCCTGCACTAATTCTACCAATGTTTCAGGGACTTCAAACCACTGAAGGACTGCCCATATCAGCTTTCGTTGGACTTTGTCATATGCTTTCTCCAAGTCTAGGAATGCCCAGTTGGGCTCTCTCCTCATCTCTAGCTTCTTCTCAAGTATCTGTCTCAATGCACACATCAGGTCTACTGTGCTGCATCCTGTTCTGAATCCAAACTGCTCATTTCCCATCTATCATTCTGCTACTCTGCATATCCGTTTATCAATCACCCTCTCCAGTTGATGTCAACTGTTTTCAAATATATTCCACATTATTTTTGCCTACAACTGCTTCATTGTTACAACTTTCTGGTCAATGTCATTACTTTATCATAACTTTACTCACATTTGTCTGCTTTACTGCCCCCACTGTGTCTTGAAATGGATCTTTGACAAGCCTTCTCACCCAGTTAAAAAATAACTTAGGGCTCTATAAATATTCTCCTTCATTATTATGTTTTGTTCTTTCATTTGAAGATTCTGTCTCTACTGAAGATATATTACTTTCCTACATGTATACCTGTAAAATGTTTATCTCTACTTAGTTATAATTGCAATAAGCTGGGGAAATATTTGTTAAAGCACAATCTATTCATATTCTGTGCAACAGTATATTCATAGCTCTTTTACCATTTGTATATTCTCGGTATAATGCAGTTACTGTTTTTTTACCATTTGTTTTGTTTGTCTGCTTTGTATTACTGCTTTCTTGGCTGGAGATGTACCTCAAAAGCATATTTGGATCTGTGTACCAAACTAGTTAACAAATGGTAAAGACATAAATATGGTAAAGGCATAAATATGTGTTCAGAGGTGGATTCAAAAACTTGAATCTCAGGCATAGTGCTGCCTCTGTTTATCCATCCTCACATGCTAATAATTAGACTAGTAACTGCAGGCAAAACTTTGCCCAGGTACTTATCAGGGCAGGTATATTTTGTATCCAGATACACCATCTGGGACTGTTAAGTGACCAAAGCGAAGTGAAAAGGACATTTAATCATTATCTTCTTCTTTCGGCTGTTCCTGTTAGGTGTCGCCACAGCGGATCACCTGTTTTCATTTCTTCCTGTCCTCTGCATCTTGCTCTGTCACAACAACCACCTACATGTCCTCTCTTACCCCATCCATAAACCTTATCTTAGGCCTCCCTCTTTTCCTGTTACCTGGTAGCTTCATCATAGTGTCAAATTCAGAAGCACTGATCTATGTAATAAACTCCTGTTGGAATGGACAGCCAGGTGGTCATGGCATAGATGCCTTGAAAGAAGAAATGGAAGTAACAACCCCACTGACTGAGTTGTCCCTGACAGAACTGGCCAAAGGCTGAGTGGCTGTATGGTCTTATGGTATTATACTGCTTTCAGTTTATTAGTAGGGGGGGGGGTCTGCTTGCCAACTGCCAGCACTCCTTTAGATGGAACAAAAGAAACAAAGAATGTGTCCATCTTCCTAAAACGAGGTACCCACTGAAGATAAAGTCTGATTTGGAGGTGCTCATTAAAGATAGTGGGTTTTCTCTCCCTTCCTTCCCTTGAATTCACCCCTGGAAAGACCTCCATCTCACTGAACACCAGTTCAAGTCTCATGATATCAGCTACCTTCATGAATCATTTATACACAGATGTCAGGATAAATATTTTCCTAGCTCAGTCTAATTGCGAATTCCAGCTCTCTGACTAGACATAGCTTGTTGAATATTAACTATAAAGAAGCAGAACGTTTGATTTTGACCTGTCACTTTACTGTGACTGTATTACTACACTTCTGTTGCATACTGCAGACATAAATTACTCTTTTTGTGACAATGATATAGCTGAAAATGGGCCAGTAGATCCAGTCTATTAACTTGAGAAAATGGATGAATTGGCAGACAGCATCAGAGCCTTTTTCTGAAGAGAACACACATTAATCCTAAGTGGCAGTCCTTGTGAAAAAAGTTAGGTGGGTGAGCCTTTCATCTATAATGTTCAAGTGCCAAAGAGCAGAGGAGTCATTTCCTGGTGAAGAAAGGCAGCACTTCCTATGTGTACTGCTTAAGCAGCCTGTGCTGAGACAGCCTTCTGCGCTCCATAACATCATGATAAGAAGAAAAGGCAGAAACATGCACCCTAACCTTGAAATAAATGAGGTCTAAATGAAATAGGTGCCTGAATTAGGCCTTACAGACCTGCATGCTCAAGGATGACATATATAAGGAATATTGTTTCCAAATGGAGAATCATTTGCAGTTAGTTACAGAGGAACACCCAATGCAAGGTTTCCAGCATCCAAGTCCACAGAAAGCCTTTTCAGGAGGTTCAAAGAGTTAATAGCTACTGGGGTAGCCAAGCCCTGAAATGGACATAGTCATCCAATCAACAGGCAGAAAGCTTTGCCACCTGTCCTGAAATGGTGTGTGGAAAGGCCAGAAGACAAAGTATCTAGAACCACACCCTTCTGAGCTAATATATTACAGTCAATAACAGCTTTCCTTTGCCCCTTCTTGGAATTTGTGAACAATTAAGAGACTGACAAGAATGGTGGAACAACATTTAAGAACAAGCATCTCCAGACTATGAAATCACATTCAGTATTAATTCTTTCCTGCCCAGCTGAAGGGAATGGATTTTGAGAAGAAAAACATTTTTCTTTGAAAGAACGAAAGACTGATCGCTGGGTTTTCAAATGTTTTATACTGGGCAGCACTGAGCACCACTATGAGCGATATCTCTTTAATTCTCTTCTGACAATGTAGCCAATCTGCACCTCTTCTATGGCACTGAGCACCACTATGAGCGATATCTCTTTAATTCTCTTCTGACAATGTAGCCAATCTGCACCTCTTCTATGGCACTGAGCACCACTATGAGCGATATCTCTTTAATTCTCTCCTGACAATGTAGCCAGTCTGCACCTCTTCTATGGCACTGAGCACCACTATGAGCGATATCTCTTTAATTCTCTCCTGACAATGTAGCCAGTCTGCACCTCTTCTATGCTGGCTCTGCCTCTTTCCCCACCTTTCATCCATTTCCTCTGGGTGACCATCTTTACCATCCTCTCCCTGATGTTTCACTTCTGTCTGCTCTTTTACAGTCTTTTTTCCCCCTCCTTTCTCCAAATTCTCGTTTCTGTGCTTATTCCCTTGCTCCAAACCATTATCCTGCATCCTTTGTACCTAGGTCTGCTGCAGACTTCACTGATTTCCTGCACCTCTGGACTGCTTTTCCATGCCTCTGAAGCTCCCCCACCTTTTTTCCTTGATGTACTGTACACTCAGAACAGTGTACAGTCCTCTTCCTACAACTTACTTTAATGGCCTGGGTGCCCTGATTTAATTTTTCATAGGCTCATGGCTTCATCTATAGCAGGAAATTAATCATAAGGACTATTTGAAGCCTAATCAGAGCAGTTACATACTACTGCTATCTCTATCAACAGCAAAGTGCGAGGCCAGATCAGGGATGAATCTATAGTTACCCGCCCAATCATTCAGGTGAGATGTGAACACAGCGATGCAGCAACTTTGCTTGACATGGAACAGGAGCTTATTTCAGAGGTAGAGAATACTTTGGGGAAGTAATCTGTACTATCAGCAGATTCTATTTATATTCTAATGCTGTTTAATGTATTTTAAAATAACGGTGTTTGTACTTTTACAAATACATAAAATGTTAGCAGCATAAGGTCATTTACAGGCTTGTAGGCTAGACAGATATCACCATAAAGAAGCCTACAGATGATGGAACTGAGCTATAAATTAACTATTCTGTGTAAGTTAGGAAGGTCATGACTGAGATTTGTTTTGGTGAGGAAACATTGTGAATTTTCTAGATGGACTGTATGCTTTGAAAGAAATTTACAAAAATAGGCATTATATGCTACTATGTGTCCAATAAGATTGGAGTATTGTGTGACTACAATGTCCTTAGGCCTGGAAGACATTCCTTTAATAATTAGTTGAGGTAGCTAGAAGGATTTCCTAACTATAGTGGATATATAGTGATCAAAGGATCATTAATTGCATGTGAAAGTGCTGATGTCCCTAAAAGCACTATCTTCTTTGAGGAAGATATGATTTGCAAGATAGCTGAAGGGCTGTTATTCTTCTACAAAGAATATAATGTTGCATTTTTTATGCATGTGTGTGTGGGGGGTTAGTTCATGGCAGATATGGATTTCATTTGAATAACTGTTAGCAGCACAAAGTTTGAAGTCATCAGCAAACTTTGTCAGCCATGGACTTTTTGTCTCAGTCTTAGCTAAAGAGTAATGCTTCCAAGACAAACCCATGACCGAGGTCACTAGTAAATTGTCTTTTTGGGGGAAGAGCGCCAACTGCCTTAATTAAGTGGATTCTATCTAATAGCCAGTTTGCTGCTCAGTGAGTTATACAGGAGTCTACATTCAAGCAGATCACTCTACTGATGAAACCAGCATATGGGACAGTGATGAAGGCCCCAGCCAAATCAGGTAGGCTATGTGCACTGTTTTACCTTCGTCAAACACTTCAAAGAAGTCAGTAAGGTTAAGCAAGCAAGATCTGTCTTTGACAAAGCCAAACCAGTTTTGGTCAAGGGATTGTAAGCAGACAATATCTTTGTTTATGAGTTTAATGCAGGGCTAGCCACCCAATGTGGTGAACCTTGGCTCTAGTTAATTGTCACTGTTGAAGTGACACTCCAACCCCATGTGCAAAAATAGGAAGACAGGTTATGGATGGATGGATGGATGGATTTGCCATTTCCTTATATATGAGGCCTGTGAGGCTAATCAATCTACAGTTCTCAGAGTTAATGTCTGGGCCACACCTCAGGGGGGAGTCCACCACCACTGTTCTCGAGACATCAGATACATGATTGGACTCAAGGCTATGGCTGAATAGGTTAATGAGGGGGATCAGTGAGGCAGTATTTCATACTAACTAGGACACAACCTGATATGTTGTCTGGACCCATAGAACTGGCACTTTCAGCTTTATAAATTGCTTCTAATACTTGTTCTGTGATAATTTTAGATAGGATATTCTGCTGATATGATGATGTGGGAGAGAAGGGAGGAAGGGTGTGGGAGGAGAACACTGAACTGGATCTGTTCTGCCTGGTAGTAAATTAACAATATTCTGTCAGTCAGGTTGAGTAGTGCCATTTGATATCAGCTCAGTGCAGTGGTAAATACTGCTTCTGAGTTCTCTGACATACTCAGAAAAGGTGTTCTGGCTATCTTTAGAGGTGGTAGCAATATTTAACTCATATTTGGTTTTATAGGTTTTCATTTTTAGCCTTGGTCCCTCTTTTGAAGTCACTTTTAGAGACAGGAGCTTTGTGTTTTTTTTTTTAGTATCGGAAGGTTTTTTTCCTCCTGTTGTAGTTTGTTACTGCTGGAGCTCCACCAAATTAGACTGCATCTTTGGAATAGGCTGCCAATGAATCAGAGCACCTCTATGACACTGTTCAAAAGGAATGTGGACGAGTAGATGGGGCACCATAAATTCTTACTGGGAATAGTGCCCACAACCCACCTGGACATGAGCAATCATTAATAAATACAATCCTGGGTATTGACTAGAGTATCTATTGTATTTGATTGGGATGAAACTGCTGGGCTTGAAATGACCTTTGGGTTGATAGCCTAGTAACCTCCTATGGTCTTATGATCCTATGATCCTTTAAGGACATACCATTACTGTTTTATTTTTTAGAGTCTTTATTTGCACATTCAGGCCATTAAAGTCAAACCCTACTAGCAATAGGCATGCCATGTTTCACTAATTTTTCTGAGCCTGTCAATACAGCAGAAGTGGATTGTTATCCATACTTTGGAAACAAGAGTGGGCCATTTATACAGGATGAACCCTTTGTTTTGTGACTACTTGGCCCATCATGATAAGCATTAAACCTTGGATCATTCTAAGCTCCACCAAACTCCTCCCCCCTGCTTCCCCACTTAACCCCCCTGCAGAATGATTGACTGTGACACTAGAATTTTCTATCTACCCCCTAGCTTTGACCTGCCTCTCCACATAGCCATTTGTTCTGTCTGGCTAACCCTGCTTGTAAGTTTCTTGAAATGCTCTTTTTCCTTCTTTCCTGTTGTTTGTCACTTATAACTCTCTCCTGTCTCACTATATGTTTCCTTACCTCCTCTTCCTGCATTTCCCGTACCTCTGTGTGCAATTATACACCTTCCTTACCCACCTGTTTATCAGCAGCCTGTGGCTTCTTCAGTCAGCTATTCTCACTGCTGCCTTTCACCACTTTCCTCCTTCCTGCTGTATTTCCCAATGCTCTCTCACCTCTGCTTGCTGTTGCCCCTTACTGCTGCCTAACATCACCTTCCTACTTTCCTTCTTCCTGCTGTATGTCCCAACACTGTCTCTCACCCCCACCTTCGATGGCCACTCACTGATGCCTACCACCACCCTTCTACATTCCTACTTCCTACTGTATGTCCCTATGCTCTCTCACCTTTGCCTTCTGCTGACACTATCCCCTCTCCCTGCTTCCCTATCCCTACCCAAACCCTGTTTTCCCCAATCATCCTCCCTCCCTTCCTTTCTCCCTCCTTCTGACTCTCTATCTGCCAGTCCTACAAAGTCTATTCTCCCCTTATGACTTAGCCCAGAGCCCTTTCCAGCTCCCAGACTTTCCTTCTAAACACCCTTAACCTCCACTGTACCCCATATCCTCCTTAATCCCAAAGATCTATAAGCAAAACCTCTACCCCCATCCTGAACACCAAATCCACTGATCCCCTTTCATTCCCCACAATCAGCATTACTTCCTCCCTCCTACTTTGTTCGACCTTCACTCAACCCTTTTTGATCCTGGCTCTTGCCTTTCCTATAGTGAGGTTGTGCTATCGGAGGTCCAACTGCCGGTGTTAATTAACAGACACAAAATCAAGGACCTAGAATGCAAAGGCAGAGCTCACAGGTACAATGTAAGGTATTGTGTACCCACATTCAAATGAACTGTTGTTCATTTTTTAAGAGTGAGAAGATCGATGGTGTCAGTCTCTAAACATGTAATATTCTCGCCTTTGGTGCCAGAAGATCAGAAGGCTGTGGGTTCTGTTCCCACCCCATGGATTGGATTTGTTTGCAATTACTGACACTGCAGTTTAACATTAGAGGGTGCCGTATCCTAAGTGTATCATCCTTTGAAAGAGATGCTAAACTGATATCCCATCTGCATGAGTTTGCAAGTAGCTCAGGTAGATATAGAAGATCCCACATCACCTATCAAAAACAGTAGAGGGGAGTTTCCCAAGTGCCAATAAAAATACCACTTTGGTTCTCCCCCTGAAAAGAGGCTATTAGCCTACTAGAAATAACTTAGTCAACAAAAGATAAATAAATAAAGACACAGTATGGTCCTGATGAGCTGCTTGTCTCCCAGTTTTCGTTGCATAATTCCTCTCTCTGGGTACACGTTAAAGTGTTGAATTAATAACTTGCTGTTAAGATCCAACAAGACAAACCATGTGTCTAGCCTTGTCCCTTCTCTCTTTTTTTTTGCTGGGTAATTTTTCTGTTTGCCTGTCTGTCTGGCCTTCTCCTGCCTTACTGAAAAGCTTCACTGAATATTAATGACCTCACTTCCTGTCTGTCTGACTTTGTCAGTTCGCAGTGGCCTAGGCCTGATGAACTGTGGTTGACATCCTTGGTTTAGAAATGCGCTTTGGATGGCTATTCGAAGATGAGGATGTTTATGCTTAGACTTAATGCAACGCTGCACCTTCCTGCTCCTCTCTCTGCTGCTGTCTCCCAGACTTCACAGGGTATCCCTAACGTACTGAATGTGCACAAAACTGCAATTCAGAACACCACAGGCATGTTTGTCTGAAATTAGGGTTTTATGTGGCACATCTTCAGTGCCCACATTGTGGGGGGCTAAACCTGCACTCCCAAAGCACCTGGTGCTTAGCATAATCATTGCCAGGGTCATTATCTTTCATAGAATAAGCAAATATGTTTTCCTTCACAAAAAAGAAAGAAAGAGAGAAATGAAAGAATCTGCCTCTCTCGTTTCCTTGGCAAAACCAGAGAAAAGCAACATTTTTATAACATAATGTTCAAATTACTGAAATCTGAGTATTCATGTTTCAGAAGGAAAAATGACACCCTTTCACAAAGTTCCCCTGCCCAGAATTACCTCATTCACTTAGTAGTTTATTTATTCACAAAGTCTGAAACTTACATTAGGGTGGGAATTTTGAATTCCCTCGGCTCTTCTATGAAAGCCACCTCTTGCTGAATTATTAAGCCTGCCTTTGTGAAAAACACAAGCACAAATTTGGGTTCAGGGGGAACAGTCTGGTGGATTAAACCAAATGACAGCAGTGCCTATGGACTCACCTTTGCAAAAATGAGTCAGCAAAAGCAGAGGTTTCAGATCTGTGTTTCAGATGTAAAGAGAGAAAACAAGGCAGGGGGGAGAAACATGGGTGGCACATGGAAAGGAGATCATTCAGAAATGCTTTGAGGAAGCATTATTTCATGGAGAAGTGTGTCATGAACCTATAATCCACTACCAGATGCAGTTGTGCAATGTAGCGCAATTCAGTGATTTAAGGATGCCTGCAGCAGATGAAAACAAACATGGGATGTGGTTAGGGAAGGAACAGCTACACGGGGAACAAGGACTAGTTGCAACTCTCAAGCAAATTGACTCACATGTCTTCATCCAGTAACTGTGTCCACTTGTATGAAAACTAATCTAGCTCGGATATGTCCCTCATATTTTACCTTTGGTATTAAATCGTCCAAATGCTAGCAGTAAAAAAAAATCCCATTATGTATATAACTCATGTATTACTTTACATACCATGATGGCCAGTAATGTGAAACCAATGTATTGTAACTGAAAAGACAATAGTTAGTAAGAAATCCAATATCATCATTAGGTATATAAAAATTATATATTAAAATATGTTGTATTAAGATGCATACATTAAAACCATGTAGAAACAGAAAATGCATGCAGCTATATATTACCCACGGATATGTCCTTTGGTAAGTTTCACTGCATAACTATTTTTGCACTCAAGAGTTTAATACACAAACCAGGGTATTCATATAGTCAAAACAGCTGTATCAATTATCTGGTTTCTTTTAAAGTGCAAAGTGCTCCTAACATGGAAAACGAGTAACTGTTTATTTGCACACTTCAGAAGCTGCAGTGTGGTGGGAATTAATTCAAACATCAACTGGTTTGCAAACTGAAACCAGCTGAACAGCTTTAGGTTGGTAGTTATGGTAACCTTAGCTAGCAACATAGTAACTCTCATAAACAAAGTGTTTATTTAGTTGTTTGTCAAGCCACTTGAAGTGAAATAGAATTGCACTGATTTTCAATACTGAGTTCTTCACTGAAAATCAGAAAACCTGCCAGAAAAATGTGTCTAACCTGTGTTTTATGTGAAATCTAAACAACGGTGCTCATAATGTGCTAAGAATTTTACTTACATATTCTTGCAAGGCTGTTCTGCTAAGCCTATTCATTTAGCAGGAAGTAAAATGTCCGTCGATAAACAGGAGTGCCCAGTGATATCCTTTTTCTAACATGCTGCAGAATTATAAAAATTAACAATCATGCAATTCCTGTTTCATATCTCAAAATTAATCTTCCTACAAACATAACTGCAATTTCAGCAAAAGATGGCATTGATTCTGATAACTACAATCTATGGGCTATAAAAATGCATTCTGCCATATCTAGCTTTAATGTATATAACATTTGTATACCATCATCCATAGTGTTTGAACGATTAGGACATATGCTTGCTTGACATACCACTTGGATTGAGGCAGTTTTAGGATAAAGACTCAAAAATAATTAATACTATACTACTTAAAACACGAGAGAATGCAAAGTCAAGCTACTTGTAAAATGCTGAATTTTCAAGGTCATTCTACACTGTACAGATACTGGTAACCACATCCAGAATAGAACTTGCACTTTGAGAATCATACACAGAAAATGAGGGTGGCAGAAAGCATGCAAAGTGGAGTTACCAACATGGTAAAAGTTACAGTGCAGATAAAATATGAGCATAGATTTATAAAGATTGTCAGGTGCGCATTAGGAAAAAGAAGAGAAATGGGTTATGATGTAGACTTACCACATTATCTGGAAATGTATGAGAAAAGTGAAGCTGAAAAGAAAGTACAGATGGAGTGGAAGACAGCTGGAATGAGTAAATTTCCTGTTAAACTCAAGAAATGTATTTCTCATGGAATGTACTGTCTAAGGCAGCAGTACAGTCTAACTTATGGTATGCTCTTGGAATGTACTGCCTGATGTCATGGTACAGGGTAAGTAATGTCAGAGCTCTTGGAATGTACTACCTAATGCCATAGTACAGGCTAAATCATGTCAAGGCCCCGGAATGTACTGTCTGAGGATGCAGTACAGTCTAAGTCATGGTAAGTCCCTGGAATGTATTGGTCCAAGCAAGTCTACACTGTAAATCATGGTAGGTCACTAAAATACATTCCCTGATGCCAATGAACAGGGTAAGCCATGGCAGAACCCCAAAATGCACTGCCTGAGGCAGCAGTACACTATAAGTTAGGGTAGATCCCTGAAATGTACTGCCTGAGGCAGTGAGTGGTATAGTGTGATTCATGGTAGGGTCCTGCATAAGTCATAGTAGGACCCTAGAATGCACTGCCTGAGGCAACGGTACACTATAGGTTAGGGTAGATCAATGAAATGTACTGCCTGAGGCAGTGAATGGTACAGTTCGATTCATGGTAGGGTCCAGTATAATTCATAGTAGGACCCGAGAATGTACTTCCTGAGGCAGCGGTGCACTATAAGTTAGGGTAGATCCCTGAAATGTACTGCCTGAGGCAGTGAGTGGTATAGTGTGATTCATGGTAGGGTCCAGTGTAAGTCATAGTAGGACCCTAGAATGTACTGCCTGAGGCAGCAGTACACTATAAGTTAGGGTAGATCACTGAAATGTACTGCCTAAGGCAGTGAGTAGTGCAGTGCGATTCATGGTAGGGTCCAGTATAACTCATAGTAGGAGCCTAGAATGCACTGCTGAGGCAGCGGTACACTATAAGTTAGGGTAGATCAGTGAAATGTACTGCTGCAGGCAGTGACTGATACAGTGCGATTCTTGGTAGGGTCCAGTATAAGTCATAGTAGGACCCTGGAATGCACTGCTGAGGCAGTGGTACACTATAAGTTAGGGCAGATCAGTGAAATGTACTGCTGGAGGCAGTGACTGGTACAGTGAGATTCATGGTAGGGTCCAGTATAAGTCATAGTAGGACTCAAGAATGTATTGCCTGAGGCAGTGGTACACTATAAGTTAGGGTATATTCCTGAAATGTACTGCCTGAGGCACTGAGTGGTGCAGTGTGATTCATGGTAGGATCCATTGTACGTCATAGTAGCACCCAAGAATGTACTGCTTGCTGTCTGAGACAGTAGTGCTACAGTGTAAGTCTTAGTACGGCCCTGAGATATTCTGTGTGAAGCAGACGTTGTGATAATAATAGTCATAAGTCATGGTAGGGCCCTATAATGCACTTCCAGTGGCAACCATACAGTTTAAGTTCTTATAAGGCCCTAGAATGTACTGTCATTGGCAACCATATGGTCTAAGTTCTTATAGGGCCCTGAAGCACAGGTACAGAGTAAGTCATGATATGACCCTGAAATGTACTAGATCAGGTTATACAGTAAGTCAAAGCAGGGCCCTACAACGTACTGCCTGAGGCAGTGGTATAGTGTAAGTCATAGCAGGGCCTTAGAATGTACTGTCTGAGGCAGTCGTATGTCATAGCAGGGCTCTAGAATGTACTGCCTGAGGCTCTGGTACAGTGTAAATCATAGTATGGCCAAGGAATTTATTATCTAAGACAGTGGTACAGTAAAAGCCATGGTGGCATGCCTCTCAACTGTCCAATTTTTTACAGAATGATTTTTGTTTCATATTTTGTTCAGGTTTCTCATAAAATTTGTGGTTTGCTGGCAAATCATTGAGGATTGAAGTCACTAAGCAATGGCAGACATCTGAGTTTCAGACTTTGTACCTTTCAGAAAATATGCACTAAAGAAAGAACTGTTATTCTAACAACTTTCTAAGTTTCCAAGAGCAATATTTAAAAACTGTCCATTTTGGGCCTTTGTATCCCTGCTATTTTTAGCTTTGTCCAAATGTCCTGCACTAACAGCATAAAATAAATAAATAAATGTGCATGGTAGGTCCCTGGAATGTACCGTCTGAGGTGTATTCCACTGCGGAGTTAGCATATATAAGAAGGGGAGGGCAAAGTTCCCTTCCAAAAAGGAAATTTACGTCAGGATGTATGGTTGTGATGAACTGGGTTTGAGGTTTCTATAGTGGATCTGGCAAATCAGCAATCATACGGAACTATGCTAGCAGCCAGACATTTCATAGGTTCATAGGTTCATACTAGGCTATCTGCCCTAGGGCATTTACAAGCCTAGCCAGAGTGTGTTTGGCTTTCACCACCCATTTTAAATTAATTTTGCTATGCCCTTTTTCGAGGTTAGTATACAGTGCCTCCATCTAACAGTGACACAGAAGTGATACCCGGGGTAAACCTATGATCTCCCATCCACTCATCAAGATTCCTCTTGAAGAGAGTCAATGAGGGACTCTGCCTAACCTGGACTGGGATTTTATTCCAGAGTGAAGGGAGTCTCTGGGTTATGAATCTGTCCCTCCAGCATGTCCTATTTATTTCAGTGCTGAGGTTCAAGTCTCTCGAGCGCGTAGTTCGACGGGATTTGGATTTTCTGAGGTGCAGCATGTCTATTAATTCCGGGTTGGACATGGCTTTATACGTCAGGCACAGATCGCCTCTGAGCAGGCGGTATGCCACTGAGTAGAGCTGGAGTTTCTTTAACCAGGCAGCATATGGCATCTGTTTGAGCCCTATGATCCTCTTGGTGAGGTACTTTTGGGGTCTTTCCAGTTCAATTGCTGCAGGTGTCTGGTAAGGTACATCCCGAAAGGGGCATTGTACTCAGTTATGGGCCTGATGAGGGATGAGTAAAGAGGCACGATGACCTCCCCTGATCTAGATGTGAATCCCTTCATGATTAGTTGGGCTATATAAAATGTTTTTCTAACCACTTTGGCCACGTGGTTGTCAAATGAGAAATTGCTATCAACTTGGGTCCCCAGGTCCCTAATTACTTCTTCTGTACTTAATGGATTACCACCTATGTGGTAATTTGTGGACACTTTGTTTTTGCCAAAGGGGATGACTATACACTTTTTGGCGTTTAGCTTGAGGCCATGGCTCTGGCACCAGTTGTCTGCTTCTATGAGGCCCTTTTGGAAGATGCTTGTGTCGGCTGGAGAGTCGATTATGGCGTGCAGTTTGCAGTCATCTGCGAACTTAGTCAGCCACAGTCCTTCCGTGTTGGCCTGTACCTCCAAGAAATATATACCAAACAAGAGAGGTCCCAGGACTGAGCCTTGTGGGACGCCACTTGTAACTGGTTTGGAGTCTGACATGGCTCCAGCAATTCTAACCATGTGGGTTCTGTCCTTGAGCCAGTTTGCAACCCATCTAGTGACATAGGGGTTTATATTTAAGCTGGTGAGCTTATCTATAATGCCCGAGTGGGGTATTGTATCGAAGGCTTTTGCAAGGTCCAGGTAGGCTGTGTGGACCACCTTCCCCTCATCAATGGCCTTGGTGACTGTTTCAAAGAAATCAACCAGGTTTAAGAGGCAGGATCTGCCCTTAACAAAGCCAAACTGGGTAGGATCCAGTGTCTGTAGGTCCCCAATATCTTTATTTATGAGGTCCATGATGATCCTTTCCATAGCTTTGCAGACCAAGCTAGTCAGGCTTATGGGGCGATAGTTTCCAGGATCCGTTGAGGCACCACCTTTGTGGAGAGGGACCACTGTTGCTGTACACCACTCTTTGGGTACATATCCTGTAGTAAGGCTGAGACTGAACAGTAGTTTTATGTTTGGGTTTAGCTCTTCTTGGAGTTCATGTAGGACACAGCCCGGGACACAGTCTGATCCCATTGATGCTGTGTTTTTTGCTTTGGAGAGGGCAGCTCTTACCTGAGCATCTGAGATGTCAGGGGGGCAGGACTATGCTGGAATAAATATTTGCCTTTTTGGTGGGGGGGGGGGGGTTTGCGCTGAACCTGTCAGTTAGGATGTTGGCAATGTCTGTGGGTTCAGTGTATTTTTTGTCATTCTGACGATTTTATGAGTGCCCGTAGTTTTTTGCTAATACTGATCAGAGATGCCTTCCCTTTTTGGGATTTTGCTCTATCATGTAGTAGCTTCCTCCTTCTATTGTATAGTTTGTTTATGGCTGGGGTCCACCAGACAGGATGTCTGCCTTTGGAGGATTGGGTCTTGGTTTTATTTGGGATTGCATGATCCATGCATTCCTGAAGGTGTTCATAGAATGCGTTTATAAAGGATTCTGCGGTCTGGGCCGTATTTTCCACAGGCCGGGGCTTTGAAGGATTCCACCTCAGTTTTGACGAGTGTGAAATTTGCTTTAGAGAAGTTTTTCACTGTGGTTTTCAGGGCAGGGGTGGAGTCGGGATGTGAATATCCAGTGAGATTAGTTTATGGTCTGATCTTACCAGTGAGGGATACACTTCTGGTCTGGAGCATAGAGTCCCCATGTTGGTGATGATCAGGTCCAGTATGTTTTCCCCTCTTGTGGGAGTGATAACAAGTTGTTCCATAGCATTTGAGTTTACAAATTCTAGGAACCTTTGGGCTAGGGTGTTGGAGCTAGAGTAATGCTCCCAGTCTATGTTTGGGTAGTTGAAGTCACCCAATATAATGGTGTTTGGAGAGACCTTCATATTTTCCAGTGTTCTCAGGAAGGCCGAGTGGGGTTCCTGGGTTTGGGGGGGTGGTCTGTAGCAGGCTATAAACTGGAAGGCAGTTTTACCCACTGTTAGTTGCACATGGATAGTCTCTGATGCTTCGTGCTGTGGCACCAACCTGGAGGTGTGGGTATCTTTGACGAATATTGATACTCACCTCCTTTTGTGGTACGGTCCAAGTTTTGAGGCTGAAAAGCATGGTATGAGGTATAAGCTGGTAGTGCTGGGGTTCTCTTGGGAGCCTTGAACCAGGTTTCTGTTACTGCACAGATATCGATGTTCTCCATGCTAAGGAGAGTTTCGAGTGCGTGCATCTTGAGGTTTAGACTTCTGGCATTGAGTAGCATTACTCTTAGTTTCTTATCCCTTGTGATACCTATGGAGGTGGGTTTGTCTTTTGAGCCTTGCCTAAAAAAGGCACTATGGGGGTAGCAAGAGCCTTTGCCAATATCCGAAAGCCCAGGGGTGACAGGTGCAAGCCGCCTAGCAAAGCATCGTGGCTTGTCAAGCATGTCATCCCAGGTTGACAGGCATTGGATCCCCTTTGAATGACACCAATACTTAAGTCAATTGTTGAAATTGATCATCTTGTCTTCATATTGTGGCATCATTCTTAGTGAGGGTAAGGGTCATACCGGCCTGGGCTACATGCTCAGAGAGCTCCTCTATGTCTCTTTTCATGTAGTCCAGGGAGGTACGTCTCAGGTCATTCACACCAGCATGGACAATGACGGAGTCATATTTGCACTTGCCTTGGAGTGACCTGAGTGCTTGTGTTATGTGGCGGATCCTAGCGCCCGACAGGCAGCTCACCGTGACCTTCTCCTTGTTCAGCCTGGTGAGCGGGACGTCAGTGTGCCTGACGATAGAGTCACCTATTACAAGTGTATCAGGTGTGTTGTTTAGCCTTAAGGGCTGTGACTGTTCGGCACACTGGCTTTGTGAGCTATGTGTTGCACGTGTTTTGTTTTGGTGTAGCGGTTGCTTGGGTGTCTGCTTTGGAGGTCTCTGCTGCTTAGGCAGATTTTTATTTAGAGCCTCCGAGTATGTTTTTTGTGTATTTATGTGTTTGGTTTGCTGTCGTGGTAGGTCTATGTGAGACTAGAATTGTAGTGAGTGTGGTTTCCTTCTCTTCCTGACTGGTTTCGCCAGTACTGAGTTGAGAGAGCATAGCCTCCAGTATGGCTATATGGTTGCATCTCTCACATGTGCTGGAATTTGTTGGGAGGAGGAGAGGGTTGTCTGTGTACATGAGGCAGTTGTAACATTGCCTCAACATTCCCAGATTCACCAGCTGGACCGGAGAGATTGACAACTGACCTTTGGACATGCTAGAATAGTATTGGGAATTCCTTTATAACTGAAAAAAAGGGCCAATGGGGAATGAGGTACTCAAGTGGAGTTTGTGAGGGTGTAGTGCTTTTAATATTTTAGTGCTGACTTATATAATTGCTTTAGTGAGCAAGTGCCAGGTAACTTAAATGCAATGTGTTTCAGGTAACTTAAATGCAAAAATGACAAACAGTAGCTTTCTTTCAAGTGAAACAAGGAAATAAGTACAGTAAGCAATGCAGATATCACTAGGGATCCACAGAAGCGCTGAAAAGCAGCGTTTTAGGTGGAATTAGCATTTCAGGGAAATAACAAGCAAACAAACAAGCAGCATACAAATAAAGCTAGATTCAGCAGGCCTGGATCTAGTCTATGCTACAGAAAACAAGGTGTACCAATTTCAGTAAGAAACAGTTCAAATATGCAGGCACTATAAGCCTTTAACCAGAAATTCCCAGCTCAGAAGGGCAGAGTCCAGCCTCTCCTCCCACAAGAGTGCAGACCACGAACCTTCTTAATGTAAAATAACTGGCCTGAAGCCCAAGTGCTTAAACCAGAACTAATACACTTTTAGAATAACAGACACTGAGCCCTCAATCAGCAGTTCACAACTTGGAAGGACGTAAGCTACCTGTCCTGCCACCACAGTGCAGGCCACAAACCTTCCTAATGTAAAACAACTGGTCTGAAGCCCAAGTGCTTAATCCAAAAGACTTAGAATGATAGCTACACTTTAATCAAGTTACTACCAAGCAGTAATAAATACAATTGAATACTTTAAAGAATGCCTGGATTAGTGCTCAAGTTATACAAACAAAGCTAGATTCGGCAGGCCTGGATCTAGTCTACGCTACAGCAAACAAGGTGTACCAATTTCAGTAAAAAGCGGTTCAAATATGCAGGCACTATAAGCCTTTAACCAGAAATTCCCAGCTCAGAAGGGCAGAGTCCAGCCTCTCCTCCCACAAGAGTGCAGACCACAAACCCTTTTAATGTAAAATAACTGGCCTGAAGCCCAAGTGCTTAAACCAGAATTAATACACTTTTAGAATAACAGACACTGAGACCTCAATCAGCAGTTCCCAACTTAGAAGGATGTAAGCTACCTGTCCTGCCACCACAGTGCAGACCACAAACCTTCCTAATGTAAAACAACTGGTCTGAAGTCCAAGTGCTTAAACTAAAAGGCTTAGAATGAGTCACACCAAGCAGTAATAAATACAACTGAGTACTTTTAAGATGGCCTTAAAAGCAAAATAAAGTAGGAAGAAACACAAATACAGTAAAAGCAGATTTTTTTTTTGAGTGAGCAAATGAAATGGGCCCTGGAGTTACAGGACAGAAACAAGTGCAAATGCAGGCCTTCAAATCAGAAAGTTGAGAGAGATGGAAGACCGCCCAAACAGCCAATAACTACAAATTCTGGGCCAGAACCACTCCTTATGTGGTAGACAGGTTACCTAGTGCTTACCACTCCCACTGATAAGCTAGAAGGCTTCCCTCCAACACAGAAAGGCTTGGGGGCTCATAAGCTTACAAATAGTCCTGGATACAGCAACTTTGTATCTGGAACACTAATTACAGGAAAGGTAGGAAACAGGCTTACAATTTTTTTTTCAGAAAAGTAGCAAAAACAGTAGTAAAAACAATTCACATGCAGTGCAAGCTGGCACACTTGAGTATGTAGCAATATTAGTCCACACACAGTTTGAAAAAATGTAATTAAATTAAAAAGGACTAAAAGCAAGTGCAGAAAGGGTTTATTAGGTAGAATGCGGTAAAGAGATGGGACTGGGGGAGTGTCCTAGATCAAATCTACAGTGGGGCGGGCACTGCAAAAGCCACCAAATTTAAACTACTACCAGAACAGGGAGGGGAGTAAGTTTCAACAGAGATGTGAGGAATCAGAGTGAAAATTATAAAACCCAAAAAATATATACTGATCTCTGTATATTTGCAGAACACTACGACAACAGATATGCCATGGACACTACCTTTCCAAGAGATCTGCATTCTAACAGATGCAGATCTCCCTTGCTAAATCTAGCTTCCCTTAAATATGAAATACAAAGTTTGTTCAGGAAATATGAAGACTAGTTTGTCATCATATCAGCATACGAGTGGTTTGCAAAATTTCCCCTGATTTGAAATAGATTCCTTGAAATAATTCTGAAATGTTCATTTTGTCTTTTTTATTACAATGCCATTGCCCAAGGAATTCATGCAGTTTATATTTTGGATTCACCAACACCAACCTCAGTAGCAGTCACCAAATCCTCTGCTTTTACTTGCAATTCTTACACATCTAGTCACGCTGTCAATCAGACAGTCAAACATTTTTTTTTTCTTTTCCTCTGTCCATAACTCCTCCCATGTGGCTCACATGCATGTCAAGAGATGCAAAGGACTTCTAGATCTTGTCCGTGAGCATGAGCATTACCACACGTTGTTGATGAAGACTACTTTCTGGGTATGGATAGGTACATATTACATATCAAGCACCTTTTCTTAACTAATTAACTAGAACTGCTGTGAGCTGGACCACCAGGTGCTTGATTTCACTCTCTTTCTTCAGCGCCCGCAATATATGGATCTCTAGTTCATCCAGTTGGGTCACAGCCAGGGCGTTATCCCTATTACTCACTGAAACAAGTAATTCCTGTGTTCTCAGCTGTATAGATGTTTCAGCAGTTCACGGAAGTACAGCTTTTCTGCCCTGACTGTACTGCCAGCAACCTAGGTTTGTGTGGCCTAGAAAGTTCAAAGATATAATATTAAGCAACCAAAAGTCATGTCTTATCCTGAAGAAGGGAGTGCTGAGAGTTTCAGAGAAATTGCGCTGCTAGTTCAACATATAGTCAGCATCCCGTCCTGGACACCTGTCAAATGCAGAGGGGGAAGATATACAGTATGCCAACAAAGTATGCAGTAAAATATGCTCACGTCATAAGTTGGTACTAGGCTATCGGCGCTAGGGCCTATGTAAGCCTAGCCATAACAATTCCCTGGATATTTCTAAGTTGGTACTAGGCTATCGGCGCTAGGGCCTATGTAAGCCTAGCCATAACAATTCCCTGGATATTTCTTCCCACAATATTTACTTCTCTGGACCCCTGTTTAGCAGGGCGACTGACATGATCCCGGGGTGAATTTCCTATCTCCCATCCAATCATCAAGGTTCCTTTTGAATAGGGCCAATGAGGCATTCTGCTTGACATGTATGGGCAGTCTATTCCAGAGTATGGGGAGTCTCTGGGTCAGGAACCTATCCCTCCAGCATGTTTTGTTCATTGTGATAAGGTTTAGATCCCTGGAGTGTGTGGCTCTGAGGGATTGGGATTTCTTTAAGTGGAGCATATCCAACAGCTCAGGGTTTGACATGGCCTTGTATGTTAAGCAGAGATCGCCTGTGAGTAGACGATATGCCACAGAGTATAGCTTGAGTTTTTTTAGACAGTCAGCATATGGCATCTGCTTTAGGCCTGTGATTCTTTTAGTGAGGTATTTCTGTGGCCTTTCCAGCTGTTGCAGATGTCTTGTGAGATACATACCAAACATGGCATTATACTCTATAATGGGTCTAATGAGGGATGAGTACAGTGGGACAATGACCTCCTTTTTTCTGGATGAAAAGCCCTTAGTTATGAGGTGTGCCACATAGAAGGATTTCCTGACTGTTGTGGTGATGTGGTTATCGAAAGTGAGACCACTGTCCACCTGTGTCCCTAAGTCTCTCATCACACTTTCGATGTTTAGTGTCCTGCCACCTATGTGGTAATTCATGGATACAATTTTTTTCCAAAGGGGATGACTATACATTTCTTGGCATTAAGCTTGAGCCCATGGCTCTGGCAACAGGCATCTGTTTCTGTAAGGCCCTTTTGTAGAATATCCACATGATTTGGGGATTCAATAATGGCTCCCAGTTTGCAGTCATCTGCAAACTTTGTTAGCCAGAGTCCCTTAGTGTTGGCCTGTACTTCCGAGAAGTAGATGCCAAACAAGAGTGGTCCCAGGACTGAACCCTGAGGTACTCCACTTGTCACTTGTCTGGAGCTGGATTTGCAGTCGGCTACTTTTACAGTCTGGGTTCTGTCAGTAAGCCAGTTGGCAACCCATCAAGTGACGTAGGGATTTATGCCCAGCTTAGTAAATTTATCTATGATTCCAGAGTGGGGGGTGGTGTCGAAGGCCTTGGTGAGGTCCAGATAGGCTGTGTGGACTGCCTTACCCTCGTCCACAGCTCTGAAGACTGATTCGAAGAAGTCAATCGGATTCAGGAGACAAGATCAGCCCTTCACAAACCCAAACTGGATGGGGTCCAGTGTTTGAAGGCTGCCAATGTCTTTGTTTATAAGTTCCATGACTGCTTTTGTAACAAAGAAATATAGTGCGTTTATCGCATTTATCCATTCAATCACTTTAATATGTTTTTAATTTAGAATTTAGGTGTTGAGATGGGTTATATGAAAAGACTGATTTACGATATGCAAATGTAAATGGAAACGTGAATGTTTTATACTCCTATATGTCTTTTATTCAGCTGCATCCCCCTTTTTTAAGTAATTATTAGGAACTTTGATTAAATGAACAGATTGAATGATTGGCTTGATTTGAGCACCAAAATTAGTATTTAAGCAGGGTTGTTTTTATTGTGTTTTATGTCTGAAGAAGCGTAGTGTTTACTACGTGAAAGCGCTTATTTTGTATTGAATAAAGGAGAGTCTTGGATTATTACAAGAGAGGTGTGTTTTTCCAGTGGTGATACCTTCTGCATTCGTTCTTCATTTTTATATTTTTGCTATACAGAAGGTTCTTTGCACATCAGCTGCAGTTCTTGTTTCTTCACTTTTGCTTCTGCTTTTGCTGCAGCCGATTTGACATATGGAGCAAACTGATATAGAACTTGATTTTCGTCCGGAGATGAGGGCTGGATCACCCGCATGGGGAATACTTTTGCATCAGGATGAGAACCCTTTATTGGCTCTGGAATTGACTAACAACCAAGTTCCTATACAATCTCCGATTAATGGTGAGAGCTTGTTAAACTTTAATAAATTATGCAATGAATTACAAGATGATCTTTTTAAACTGCAACGCTATGCTTGGCAGCGACAGCACTTGGAAGCTAGTTTTCACTTTCGCATTGTCCCTAGAGGGATGCAAATTTTTTGTATGCCCACTTATGGTGAAAGTCATCCTATTTTATTAAGAAAGTGGCAAGACTTAAACATTGAGCTTGGCTTCAGTTATATGAAACTCTTACTAGAATATTTTGCTCCTTTAGAAGCTGATTTGAGAAGCAAAGTTGATCGGTTACAGAAAGATATATATGAACGCTTTAACAATGAACATTGTGTCAAAAGACTAGAAAACATATGGACACAAGTTAAGCTGTTTAGTGAGAGACTGAAACAGACCAAGCAATGCAAACTTCTTAGAGATTTCAATGACTTTTCCTCAGGCCAAATTTTCGTTTGGCCAAGGGCACAACAAGTTGCTTCCAACGATGTGACTACCACCGTGAACCGTGAAACACTTTCCTCTTTCAATGCTAGTGCAGATAGAGAAGCAGTACAAGTGACAAACATGTCTGTTTCTTCTTCTTCTAATCATTCTGCAGGGCTTGAGCAAACATTTCTTCCTTTGACTAATGCTAGTATCAACAATAACTCTGCACCAAATGATACTCCTCCTCCTAACCAGTTAGCCAATAGGAGAACTTTTTCTGACATTACTTCAGGAGCAAGACCAAAGGACTCCTCCACTGACAATATACGTTTTTTACCTTTTCCAGTGAAACAACAATTCAAGTCGAGAGGTCGGTCCAACAGCAGGGGACCTCGCAAGAGAAAGATGTCAGGAGACAAATATGGCAACATGAGAAAAACAAGAAACTGAATGATTTAGTATATAATTTTTCTGATATTGCTCTTAATGCTTCAGATGTTTCCTTATTGAATAGAGGCTTGAGTTTCATCCCTTCGCAAGCCAGTACTTTGAGTGATACACTAGTAGATTTAAGGTTATTTTGTCGTATTATATCATTGAAGGTCTTCTTTAAGGACAAAAATGAAATACAGGCTGTTAATAATATCTGTCCAGTGAAGAATAAAAGTAGCTTTTCACCCCCTATTCCACCTCATGTGGATTGTTTCATGAAATTATGTGAAAGAGATTTTTATGAACTTTTCTCTAATAATGTTAAACGGACCAAATACTTTAATTTAACTCAGCATGAACGAGATTCTTTGAACAGACTTAAATGCAATAAAAATATTACGATAAAACCCGCAGATAAAGGAGGGGGTGTAGCTATCTTGAATTCAGCAGATTATGATGACAACATTTATTCCCTTTTGGCAGATGATACCACCTATCAAATTGTCACCTTAGATGTAATAGACAAAATTATTAAGAGTATACATGATGACTTATATGATTTGTTGATGTGCGGCCAAATAAGCAGAGAAACTTATGATTATTTTTTTATTGAATTTCCTACAATACCCATAATCAAAGGCTTACCAAAAAATACACAAAAATGTTATGCCATTACCTATGAGTCCCATTGTTTCAGGTGAAAGATTGGCTACTTCCACTGTATCTTCTTTTATTGAATATCTACTTAGACCACTTGTTGACAACATATCTACCATTCTTAAAGATTCTTACCAACTTTTAGGAGATCTAGAAAGCCTAAATTTAAGTAAAGATGTCTCTGACTATTTATTGATTACAATGGATGTAAAGAATTTATTTACATCCATACCTAATGAATATGGCTTACAAGCCATAAGAGAGATCATGGTTAAATCTACCAACTTTAGTAATAATAGACAGATATTAGTGAATCGTCTGTTAAGCTTGTTCTTAAGTAATAATGTTTTCATGTTTAGAAATAGGTATTATTTACAAAAATGGGGGGTTGCCATGGGCACCCCCTGCGCAAATACCTATGCTAATTTGGTAGTCCATTACTGGGAGGAATGTTTTTTGTTCAGTCATTCCACATATAATAAAGTCAGATTGTTCAGAAGATTTGTGGATGATGTCCTCATCATATGGGAGGGCACCAAGATAGAGTTTGATAATTTTCTTATATATCTAGAATCCACCACAAATTTCTTACGGTTCACCACAGAAATGTCACATGGGACCATTCATTTTTTGAATTTAACCCTTACATTATCAAAACAAGGCAAGGTTATTCCGTCCCTTTACAGGAAGCCAACATGGAAGAATGCATTGTTAAGTTTTGATAGTATGCATCCGAGGCACGTTTTCTCAGGGATAGTTAGGAGTCAATTTACCCGCCTAACCAAAATTTGTAAGGTTCATGATACTTTATTAACAGAAGTTAGTCAAATTACCTCTCTTTTTCTTGAAAGAGGCTATGATGGCAAAATGGTTAATTATTGTAAACTTCAAATAGTAGACAAAATAGAGCCAGAAAGAAATATAGCTATGGTACCTGCTAACTGGTCACATTCTACAGGCACTCATAAGACATCTTATCATAGAAACAAGATCACTTACACTTTGAGATATACTAGCGATGTGCAGGCGTTAAAACAGATTATTCATAAGAATTGGAATGTGCTTACCATGGATAATGATACCCGTTTGTTGACAGGGGATTACCCTAGTTTCACTTTTAAGAATTGTGACAGCTTGAAACAGATATTATGTGTTGAAAGAAATTTTATATTTAACAATAATAATAACACACGACTTGGAATTCATCCTTGTGGACACTGTCACATGTGTCCATACATCTCTCATGTACAGAACTTCATACATCCTAATGGCCTATATGTTTTTAAACCCACCTTCAGTTCTAATTGCGAAAGTACGAATTTAGTTTATTTAGCAACCTGTAATGACTGTCCTGCATTTTATGTAGGATTAACTAAACGCAGATTAAGAGACAGGATGTATAACCATCTATATTATATAAGAAAAGGTATTGAATTGAATGCCTTAGCTAAACATGTTTTAATGTATAATAATCATGTGTTTAGCTTTAGGATCTTGCAGATTGTATCATTGTGTGGGTTGCAAATTGCCTCACAGATAGAACCCGCAGTGTGAAAGTAGCGGACTCCAAGTAAGACTGCTGACCAGTCACAAGTGGAGTCCCACAGGGATGGGTCCTGGATCCTCTCCTGTTTGGCATCTACTTCCACAGTCCTTCCGTGTTGGCCTGTACCTCCAAGAAATATATACCAAACAAGAGAGGTCCCAGGACTGAGCCTTGTGGGACGGCACTTGTAACTGGTTTGGAGTCTGACATGGCTCCAGCAATTCTAACCATGTGGGTTCTGTCCTTGAGCCAGTTTGCAACCCATCTAGTGACATAGGGGTTTATATTTAAGCTGGTGAGCTTATCTATAATGCCCGAGTGGGGTATTGTATCGAAGGCTTTTGCAAGGTCCAGGTAGGCTGTGTGGACCACCTTCCCCTCATCAATGGCCTTGGTGACTGTTTCAAAGAAATCAACCAGGTTTAAGAGGCAGGATCTGCCCTTAACAAAGCCAAACTGGGTAGGATCCAGTGTCTGTAGGTCCCCAATATCTTTATTTATGAGGTCCATGATGATCCTTTCCATAGCTTTGCAGACCAAGCTAGTCAGGCTTATGGGGCGATAGTTTCCAGGATCCGTTGAGGCACCACCTTTGTGGAGAGGGACCACTGTTGCTGTACACCACTCTTTGGGTACATATCCTGTAGTAAGGCTGAGATTGAACAGTAGTTTTATGTTTGGGTTTAGCTCTTCTTGGAGTTCATGTAGGACACAGCCCGGGACACAGTCTGATCCCATTGATGCTGTGTTTTTTGCTTTGGAGAGGGCAGCTCTTACCTGAGCATCTGAGATGTCAGGGGGGCAGGACTATGCTGGGATAAATATTTGCCTTTTTGGTTGGGGATTTTGCGCTGAACCTGTCAGTTAGGATGTTGGCAATGTCTGTGGGTTCAGTGTATTTTTTGTCATTCTGACGATTTTATGAGTGCCCGTAGTTTTTTGCTAATACTGATCAGAGATGCCTTCCCTTTTTGGGATTTTGCTCTATCATGTAGTAGCTTCCTCCTTCTATTGTATAGTTTGTTTATGGCTGGGGTCCACCAGACAGGATGTCTGCCTTTGGAGGATTGGGTCTTGGTTTTATTTGGGATTGCATGATCCATGCATTCCTGAAGGTGTTCATAGAATGCGTTTATAAAGGATTCTGCGGTCTGGGCCGTATTTTCCACAGGCCCGGGGGCTTTGAAGGATTCCACCTCAGTTTTGACGAGTGTGAAATTTGCTTTAGAGAAGTTTTTCACTGTGGTTTTCAGGGCAGGGGGTGGAGTCGGGATGTGAATATCCAGTGAGATTAGTTTATGGTCTGATCTTACCAGTGAGGGATACACTTCTGGTCTGGAGCATAGAGTCCCCATGTTGGTGATGATCAGGTCCAGTATGTTTTCCCCTCTTGTGGGAGTGATAACAAGTTGTTCCATAGCATTTGAGTTTACAAATTCTAGGAACCTTTGGGCTAGGGTGTTGGAGCTAGAGTAATGCTCCCAGTCTATGTTTGGGTAGTTGAAGTCACCCAATATAATGGTGTTTGGAGAGACCTTCATATTTTCCAGTGTTCTCAGGAAGGCCGAGTAGGGTTCCTGGGTTTGGGAGGGTGGTCTGTAGCAGGCTATAAACTGGAAGGCAGTTTTACCCACTGTTAGTTGCACATGGATAGTCTCTGATGCTTCGTGCTGTGGCACCAACCTGGAGGTGTGGGTATCTTTGACGAATATTGATACTCACCTCCTTTTGTGGTACGGTCCAAGTTTTGGGGCTGAAAAGCATGGTATGAGGTATAAGCTGGTAGTGCTGGGGTACTCTTGGGAGCCTTGAACCAGGTTTCTGTTACTGCACAGATATCGATGTTCTCCATGCTAAGGAGAGTTTCGAGTGCGTGCATCTTGAGGTTTAGACTTCTGGCATTGAGTAGCATTACTCTTAGTTTCTTATCCCTTGTGATACCTATGGAGGTGGGTTTGTCTTTTGAGCCTTGCCTAAAAAAGGCACTATGGGGGTAGCAAGAGCCTTTGCCAATATCCGAAAGCCCAGGGGTGACAGGTGCAAGCCGCCCCTAGCAAAGCATCGTGGCTTGTCAAGCATGTCATCCCAGGTTGACAGGCATTGGATCCCCTTTGAATGACACCAATACTTAAGTCAATTGTTGAAATTGATCATCTTGTCTTCATATTGTGGCATCATTCTTAGTGAGGGTAAGGGTCATACCGGCCTGGGCTACATGCTCAGAGAGCTCCTCTATGTCTCTTTTCATGTAGTCCAGGGAGGTACGTCTCAGGTCATTCACACCAGCATGGACAATGACGGAGTCATATTTGTACTTGCCTTGGAGTGACCTGAGTGCTTGTGTTATGTGGCGGATCCTAGCGCCCGACAGGCAGCTCACCGTGACCTTCTCCTTGTTCAGCCTGGTGAGCGGGACGTCAGTGTGCCTGACGATAGAGTCACCTATTACAAGTGTATCAGGTGTGTTGTTTAGCCTTAAGGGCTGTGACTGTTCGGCACACTGGCTTTGTGAGCTATGTGTTGCACGTGTTTTGTTTTGGTGTAAAGGTTGCTTGGGTGTCTGCTTTGGAGGTCTCTGCTGCTTAGGCAGATTTTTATTTAGAGCCTCCGAGTATGTTTTTTGTGTATTTATGTGTTTGGTTTGCTGTCGTGGTAGGTCTATGTGAGACTAGAATTGTAGTGAGTGTGGTTTCCTTCTCTTCCTGACTGGTTTCGCCAGTACTGAGTTGAGAGAGCATAGCCTCCTGTATGGCTATATGGTTGCATCTCTCACATGTGCTGGAATTTGTTGGGAGGAGGAGAGGGTTGTCTGTGTACATGAGGCAGTTGTAACATTGCCTCAACATTCCCAGATTCACCAGCTGGACCGGAGAGATTGACAACTGACCTTTGGACATGCTAGAATAGTATTGGGAATTCCTTTATAACTGAAAAAAAGGGCCAATGGGGAATGAGGTACTCAAGTGGAGTTTGTGAGGGTGTAGTGCTTTTAATATTTTAGTGCTGACTTATATAATTGCTTTAGTGAGCAAGTGCCAGGTAACTTAAATGCAATGTGTTTCAGGTAACTTAAATGCAAAAATGACAAACAGTAGCTTTCTTTCAAGTGAAACAAGGAAATAAGTACAGTAAGCAATGCAGATATCACTAGGGATCCACAGAAGCGCTGAAAAGCCGCGTTTTAGGTGGAATTAGCATTTCAGGGAAATAACAAGCAAACAAACAAGCAGCATACAAATAAAGCTAGATTCAGCAGGCCTGGATCTAGTCTATGCTACAGAAAACAAGGTGTACCAATTTCAGTAAGAAACAGTTCAAATATGCAGGCACTATAAGCCTTTAACCAGAAATTCCCAGCTCAGAAGGGCAGAGTCCAGCCTCTCCTCCCACAAGAGTGCAGACCACGAACCTTCTTAATGTAAAATAACTGGCCTGAAGCCCAAGTGCTTAAACCAGAACTAATACACTTTTAGAATAACAGACACTGAGCCCTCAATCAGCAGTTCACAACTTGGAAGGACGTAAGCTACCTGTCCTGCCACCACAGTGCAGGCCACAAACCTTCCTAATGTAAAACAACTGGTCTGAAGCCCAAGTGCTTAATCCAAAAGACTTAGAATGATAGCTACACTTTAATCAAGTTACTACCAAGCAGTAATAAATACAATTGAATACTTTAAAGAATGCCTGGATTAGTGCTCAAGTTATACAAACAAAGCTAGATTCGGCAGGCCTGGATCTAGTCTACGCTACAGCAAACAAGGTGTACCAATTTCAGTAAGAAGCGGTTCAAATATGCAGGCACTATAAGCCTTTAACCAGAAATTCCCAGCTCAGAAGGGCAGAGTCCAGCCTCTCCTCCCACAAGAGTGCAGACCACAAACCCTTTTAATGTAAAATAACTGGCCTGAAGCCCAAGTGCTTAAACCAGAATTAATACACTTTTAGAATAACAGACACTGAGACCTCAATCAGCAGTTCCCAACTTAGAAGGATGTAAGCTACCTGTCCTGCCACCACAGTGCAGACCACAAACCTTCCTAATGTAAAACAACTGGTCTGAAGTCCAAGTGCTTAAACTAAAAGGCTTAGAATGAGTCACACCAAGCAGTAATAAATACAACTGAGTACTTTTAAGATGACGCAAAAGCAAAATAAAGTAGGAAGAAACACAAATACAGTAAAAGCAGATTTTTTTTTTGAGTGAGCAAATGAAATGGGCCCTGGAGTTACAGGACAGAAACAAGTGCAAATGCAGGCCTTCAAATCAGAAAGTTGAGAGAGATGGAAGACCGCCCAAACAGCCAATAACTACAAATTCTGGGCCAGAACCACTCCTTATGTGGTAGACAGGTTACCTAGTGCTTACCACTCCCACTGATAAGCTAGAAGGCTTCCCTCCAACACAGAAAGGCTTGGGGGCTCATAAGCTTACAAATAGTCCTGGATACAGCAACTTTGTATCTGGAACACTAATTACAGGAAAGGTAGGAAACAGGCTTACAATTTTTTTTTTCAGAAAAGTAGCAAAAACAGTAGTAAAAACAATTCACATGCAGTGCAAGCTGGCACACTTGAGTATGTAGCAATATTAGTCCACACACAGTTTGGAAAAATGTAATTAAATTAAAAAGGACTAAAAGCAAGTGCAGAAAGGGTTTATTAGGTAGAATGCGGTAAAGAGATGGGACTGGGGGAGTGTCCTAGATCAAATCTACAGTGGGGCGGGCACTGCAAAAGCCACCAAATTTAAACTACTACCAGAACAGGGAGGGGGGGGGTGAGTAAGTTTCAACAGAGATGCGAGGAATCAGAGTGAAAATTATAAAACCCAAAAAATATATACTGATCTCTGTATATTTGCAGAACACTAAGACAACAGATATGCCATGGACACTACCTTTCCAAGAGATCTGCATTCTAACAGATGCAGATCTCCCTTGCTAAATCTAGCTTCCCTTAAATATGAAATACAAAGTTTGTTCAGGAAATATGAAGACTAGTTTGTCATCATATCAGCATACGAGTGGTTTGCAAAATTTCCCCTGATTTGAAATAGATTCCTTGAAATCATTCTGAAATGTTCATTTTGTCTTTTTTATTACAATGCCATTGCCCAAGGAATTCATGCAGTTTATATTTTGGATTCACCAACACCAACCTCAGTAGCAGTCACCAAATCCTTTGCTTTTATTTGCAATTCTTACACATCTAGTCACGCTGTCAATCAGACAGTCAAAACATTTTTTTTTTCTTTTCCTCTGTCCATAACTCCTCCCATGTGGCTCACATGCATGTCAAGAGATGCAAAGGACTTCTACATCTTGTCCGTGAGCATGAGCATTACCACACGTTGTTGATGAAGACTACTTTCTGGGTATGGATAGGTACATATTACATATCAAGCACCTTTTCTTAACTAATTAACTAGAACTGCTGTGAGCTGGACCACCAGGTGCTTGATTTCACTCTCTTTCTTCAGCGCCCGCAATATATGGATCTCTAGTTCATCCAGTTGGGTCACAGCCAGGGCGTTATCCCTATTACTCACTGAAACAAGTAATTCCTGTGTTCTCAGCTGTATAGATGTTTCAGCAGTTCACGGAAGTACAGCTTTTCTGCCCTGACTGTACTGCCAGCAACCTAGGTTTGTGTGGCCTAGAAAGTTCAAAGATATAATATTAAGCAACCAAAAGTCATGTCTTATCCTGAAGAAGGGAGTGCTGAGAGTTTCAGAGAAATTGCGCTGCTAGTTCAACATATAGTCAGCATCCCGTCCTGGACACCTGTCAAATGCAGAGGGGGAAGATATACAGTATGCCAACAAAGTATGCAGTAAAATATGCTCACGTCATAAGTTGGTACTAGGCTATCGGCGCTAGGGCCTATGTAAGCCTAGCCATAACAATTCCCTGGATATTTCTAAGTTGGTACTAGGCTATCGGCGCTAGGGCCTATGTAAGCCTAGCCATAACAATTCTCTGGATATTTCTTCCCACAATATTTACTTCTCTGGACCCCTGTTTAGCAGGGCGACTGACATGATCCCGGGGTGAATTTCCTATCTCCCATCCAATCATCAAGGTTCCTTTTGAATAGGGCCAATGAGGCATTCTGCTTGACATGTATGGGCAGTCTATTCCAGAGTATGGGGAGTCTCTGGGTCAGGAACCTATCCCTCCAGCATGTTTTGTTCATTGTGATAAGGTTTAGATCCCTGGAGTGTGTGGCTCTGAGGGATTGGGATTTCTTTAAGTGGAGCATATCCAACAGCTCAGGGTTTGACATGGCCTTGTATGTTAAGCAGAGATCGCCTGTGAGTAGACGATATGCCACAGAGTATAGCTTGAGTTTTTTTAGACAGTCAGCATATGGCATCTGCTTTAGGCCTGTGATTCTTTTAGTGAGGTATTTCTGTGGCCTTTCCAGCTGTTGCAGATGTCTTGTGAGATACATACCAAACATGGCATTATACTCTATAATGGGTCTAATGAGGGATGAGTACAGTGGGACAATGACCTCCTTTTTTCTGGATGAAAAGCCCTTAGTTATGAGGTGTGCCACATAGAAGGATTTCCTGACTGTTGTGGTGATGTGGTTATCGAAAGTGAGACCACTGTCCACCTGTGTCCCTAAGTCTCTCATCACACTTTCGATGTTTAGTGTCCTGCCACCTATGTGGTAATTCATGGATACAATTTTTTTCCAAAGGGATGACTATACATTTCTTGGCATTAAGCTTGAGCCCATGGCTCTGGCAACAGGCATCTGTTTCTGTAAGGCCCTTTTGTAGAATATCCACATGATTTGGGGATTCAATAATGGCTCCCAGTTTGCAGTCATCTGCAAACTTTGTTAGCCAGAGTCCCTTAGTGTTGGCCTGTACTTCCGAGAAGTAGATGCCAAACAAGAGTGGTCCCAGGACTGAACCCTGAGGTACTCCACTTGTCACTTGTCTGGAGCTGGATTTGCAGTCGGCTACTTTTACAGTCTGGGTTCTGTCAGTAAGCCAGTTGGCAACCCATCAAGTGACGAGGGATTTATGCCCAGCTTAGTAAATTTATCTATGATTCCAGAGTGGGGGGTGGTGTCGAAGGCCTTGGTGAGGTCCAGATAGGCTGTGTGGACTGCCTTACCCTCGTCCACAGCTCTGAAGACTGATTCGAAGAAGTCAATCGGATTCAGGAGACAAGATCAGCCCTTCACAAACCCAAACTGGATGGGGTCCAGTGTTTGAAGGCTGCCAATGTCTTTGTTTATAAGTTCCATGACTGCTTTTGTAACAAAGAAATATAGTGCGTTTATCGCATTTATCCATTCAATCACTTTAATATGTTTTTAATTTAGAATTTAGGTGTTGAGATGGGTTATATGAAAAGACTGATTCTGATATGCAAATGTAAATGGAAACGTGAATGTTTTATACTCCTATATGTCTTTTATTCAGCTGCATCCCCCTTTTTTAAGTAATTATTAGGAACTTTGATTAAATGAACAGATTGAATGATTGGCTTGATTTGAGCACCAAAATTAGTATTTAAGCAGGGTTGTTTTTATTGTGTTTTATGTCTGAAGAAGCGTAGTGTTTACTACGTGAAAGCGCTTATTTTGTATTGAATAAAGGAGAGTCTTGGATTATTACAAGAGAGGTGTGTTTTTCCAGTGGTGATACCTTCTGCATTCGTTCTTCATTTTTATATTTTTGCTATACAGAAGGTTCTTTGCACATCAGCTGCAGTTCTTGTTTCTTCACTTTTGCTTCTGCTTTTGCTGCAGCCGATTTGACATATGGAGCAAACTGATATAGAACTTGATTTTCGTCCGGAGATGAGGGCTGGATCACCCGCATGGGGAATACTTTTGCATCAGGATGAGAACCCTTTATTGGCTCTGGAATTGACTAACAACCAAGTTCCTATACAATCTCCGATTAATGGTGAGAGCTTGTTAAACTTTAATAAATTATGCAATGAATTACAAGATGATCTTTTAAACTGCAACGCTATGCTTGGCAGCGACAGCACTTGGAAGCTAGTTTTCACTTCGCATTGTCCCTAGAGGGATGCAAATTTTTTGTATGCCCACTTATGGTGAAAGTCATCCTATTTTATTAAGAAAGTGGCAAGACTTAAACATTGAGCTTGGCTTCAGTTATATGAAACTCTTACTAGAATATTTTGCTCCTTTAGAAGCTGATTTGAGAAGCAAAGTTGATCGGTTACAGAAAGATATATATGAACGCTTTAACAACGAACATTGTGTCAAAAGACTAGAAAACATATGGACACAAGTTAATCTGTTTAGTGAGAGACTGAAACAGACCAAGCAATGCAAACTTCTTAGAGATTTCAATGACTTGCAAACTTCTTAGAGATTTCAATGACTTTTCCTCAGGCCAAATTTTCGTTTGGCCAAGGGCACAACAAGTTGCTTCCAACGATGTGACTACCACCGTGAACCGTGAAACACTTTCCTCTTTCAATGCTAGTGCAGATAGAGAAGCAGTACAAGTGACAAACATGTCTGTTTCTTCTTCTTCTAATCATTCTGCAGGGCTTGAGCAAACATTTCTTCCTTTGACTAATGCTAGTATCAACAATAACTCTGCACCAAATGATACTCCTCCTCCTAACCAGTTAGCCAATAGGAGAACTTTTCTGACATTACTTCAGGAGCAAGACCAAAGGACTCCTCCACTGACAATATCGTTTTTACCTTTTCCAGTGAAACAACAATTCAAGTCGAGAGGTCGGTCCAACAGCAGGGGACCTCATAAGAGAAAGATGTCAGGAGACAAATATGGCAACATGAGAAAACAAGAAACTGAATGATTTAGTATATAATTTTTCTGATATTGCTCTTAATGCTTCAGATGTTTCCTTATTGAATAGAGGCTTGAGTTTCATCCCTTAGCAAGCCAGTACTTTGAGTGATACACTAGTAGATTTAAGGTTATTTTGTCGTATTATATCATTGAAGGTCTTCTTTAAGGACAAAAATGAAATACAGGCTGTTAATAATATCTGTCCAGTGAAGAATAAAAGTAGCTTTTCACCCCCTATTCCACCTCATGTGGATTGTTTCATGAAATTATGTGAAAGAGATTTTTATGAACTTTTCTCTAATAATGTTAAACGGACCAAATACTTTAATTTAACTCAGCATGAACGAGATTCTTTGAACAGACTTAAATGCAATAAAAATATTACGATAAAACCCGCAGATAAAGGAGGGGGTGTAGCTATCTTGAATTCAGCAGATTATGATGACAACATGCATTCCCTTTTGGCAGATGATACCACCTATCAAATTGTCACCTTAGATGTAATAGACAAAATTATTAAGAGTATACATGATGACTTATATGATTTGTTGATGTGCGGCCAAATAAGCAGAGAAACTTATGATTATTTTTTTATTGAATTTCCTACAATACCCATAATCAAAGGCTTACCAAAAAATACTCAAAAATGTTATGCCATTACCTATGAGTCCCATTGTTTCAGGTGAAAGATTGGCTACTTCCACTGTATCTTCTTTTATTGAATATCTACTTAGACCACTTGTTGACAACATATCTACCATTCTTAAAGATTCTTACCAACTTTTAGGAGATCTAGAAAGCCTAAATTTAAGTAAAGATGTCTCTGACTATTTATTGATTACAATGGATGTAAAGAATTTATTTACATCCATACCTAATGAATATGGCTTACAAGCCATAAGAGAGATCATGGTTAAATCTACCAACTTTAGTAATAATAGACAGATATTAGTGAATCGTCTGTTAAGCTTGGTCTTAAGTAATAATGTTTTCATGTTTAGAAATAGGTATTATTTACAAAAATGGGGGGTTGCCATGGGCACCCCTGCTAAATACCTATGCTAATTTGGTAGTCCATTACTGGAAGGAATGTTTTTTGTTCAGTCATTCCACATATAATAAAGTCAGATTGTTCAGAAGATTTGTGGATGATGTCCTCATCATATGGGAGGGCACCAAGATAGAGTTTGATAATTTTCTTATATATCTAGAATCCACCACAAATTTCTTACGGTTCACCACAGAAATGTCACATGGGACCATTCATTTTTTGAATTTAACCCTTACATTATCAAAACAAGGCAAGGTTATTCCGTCCCTTTACAGGAAGCCAACATGGAAGAATGCATTGTTAAGTTTTGATAGTATGCATCCGAGGCACGTTTTCTCAGGGATAGTTAGGAGTCAATTTACCCGCCTAACCAAAATTTGTAAGGTTCATGATACTTTATTAACAGAAGTTAGTCAAATTACCTCTCTTTTTCTTGAAAGAGGCTATGATGGCAAAATGGTTAATTATTGTAAACTTCAAATAGTAGACAAAATAGAGCCAGAAAGAAATATAGCTATGGTACCTGCTAACTGGTCACATTCTACAGGCACTCATAAGACATCTTATCATAGAAACAAGATCACTTACACTTTGAGATATACTAGCGATGTGCAGGCGTTAAAACAGATTATTCATAAGAATTGGAATGTGCTTACCATGGATAATGATACCCGTTTGTTGACAGGGGATTGCCCTAGTTTCACTTTTAAGAATTGTGACAGCTTGAAACAGATATTATGTGTTGAAAGAAATTTTATATTTAACAATAATAATAACACACGACTTGGAATTCATCCTTGTGGACACTGTCACATGTGTCCATACATCTCTCATGTACAGAACTTCATACATCCTAATGGCCTATATGTTTTAAACCCACCTTCAGTTCTAATTGCGAAAGTGCAATTTAGTTTATTTAGCAACCTGTAATGACTGTCCTGCATTTTATGTAGGATTAACTAAACGCAGATTAAGAGACAGGATGTATAACCATCTATATTATATAAGAAAAGGTATTGAATTGAATGCCTTAGCTAAACATGTTTTAATGTATAATAATCATGTGTTTAGCTTTAGGATCTTGCAGATTGTTACACCCAATCCTAGAGGGGGAGATAGGATGAACCATTTGGCTAATATAGAGTTGAAATGGATTCTGAAACAGAGCACATGATAATCCAGGACTCAATCAATATGTGTCCATCAAACCAATTCTAGATAACAGAAAGTTATAAATATTTAACATATTTTAATGATGCATTCTTCATTATTCACATATCAGAATATAGCTTATGTCTGCTTATATTTATTTATGTTCCATAAATATACATACAACCATATTTATTTATATTTTTTCATTTGCACAGCATTTATATTTATAGTCATATATTTTAAATTATTCATCATATTTATATTATATTGGGATTATTTTATTTAATTTTATAATATGCACTTTTTAGAAGTTTATAGCTACCCATGCATCTGTTCTACTTATTTATTGATGGGGTGTAGCAGAACATGAAGTATAGGAGAATGACATGCTATATATGTGTATACTTGTATTTTTATAAATGTATTTTTATAATGTATTTTTCATAAAGTTTTGCTTTTTGATTACTCAGCCCTTTAGGCTTGTAATATGCAGTCTTTATTAGAAGCTTCAGTTTAGTTGTTTTATTTAGAAAACTCCAGTTGATCATAACTCAAAGTTTCTAAAATGCTTATATTGCCTATTATTAACCTTAAATAATACAATGTTGCAGGCATATTTTGTTTTATGTGCACGTGGAGTCCATTTGAGTCTGACTTCGTTTGTTTATATCATGTGATCACTTTATATTGTATGTTGTTGAGCGCTTCATAACATTTTTCTTTTTCCTACTAACATACATTGATTATGCGTTTTTAGCAGATACTAAACGCTCCGGCTTGTAATAAGATGAATGCAAGATAAGGTTTATTAAGATTGCTATTTAGTGTTTTATATGAGGTTTTGTCTTTTTACACTGTAGCGCTTTGTGTCTATTCTGCATCTTAAATGTTACTTAGCTAATTTATTCAGCCTTTTAAAGTCACATACATGACTGCTTTTGTAACAAAGAAATATAGTGCATTTATCCATTCAATCACTTTAATATGTTTTTAATTTAGAATTTAGGTGTTGAGATGGGTTATATGAAAAGACTGATTTACGATATGCAAATGTAAATGGAAACGTGAATGTTTTATACTCCTATATGTCTTTTATTCAGCTGCATCCCCCTTTTTTAAGTAATTATTAGGAACTTTGATTAAATGAACAGATTGAATGATTGGCTTGATTTGAGCACCAAAATTAGTATTTAAGCAGGGTTGTTTTTATTGTGTTTTATGTCTGAAGAAGCGTAGTGTTTACTACGTGAAAGCGCTTATTTTGTATTGAATAAAGGAGAGTCTTGGATTATTACAAGAGAGGTGTGTTTTTCCAGTGGTGATACCTTCTGCATTCGTTCTTCATTTTTATATTTTTGCTATACAGAAGGTTCTTTGCACATCAGCTGCAGTTCTTGTTTCTTCACTTTTGCTTCTGCTTTTGCTGCAGCCGATTTGACATATGGAGCAAACTGATATAGAACTTGATTTTCGTCCGGAGATGAGGGCTGGATCACCCGCATGGGGAATACTTTTGCATCAGGATGAGAACCCTTTATTGGCTCTGGAATTGACTAACAACCAAGTTCCTATACAATCTCCGATTAATGGTGAGAGCTTGTTAAACTTTAATAAATTATGCAATGAATTACAAGATGATCTTTTTAAACTGCAACGCTATGCTTGGCAGCGACAGCACTTGGAAGCTAGTTTTCACTTTCGCATTGTCCCTAGAGGGATGCAAATTTTTTGTATGCCCACTTATGGTGAAAGTCATCCTATTTTATTAAGAAAGTGGCAAGACTTAAACATTGAGCTTGGCTTCAGTTATATGAAACTCTTACTAGAATATTTTGCTCCTTTAGAAGCTGATTTGAGAAGCAAAGTTGATCGGTTACAGAAAGATATATATGAACGCTTTAACAACGAACATTGTGTCAAAAGACTAGAAAACATATGGACACAAGTTAATCTGTTTAGTGAGAGACTGAAACAGACCAAGCAATGCAAACTTCTTAGAGATTTCAATGACTTGCAAACTTCTTAGAGATTTCAATGACTTTTCCTCAGGCCAAATTTTCGTTTGGCCAAGGGCACAACAAGTTGCTTCCAACGATGTGACTACCACCGTGAACCGTGAAACACTTTCCTCTTTCAATGCTAGTGCAGATAGAGAAGCAGTACAAGTGACAAACATGTCTGTTTCTTCTTCTTCTAATCATTCTGCAGGGCTTGAGCAAACATTTCTTCCTTTGACTAATGCTAGTATCAACAATAACTCTGCACCAAATGATACTCCTCCTCCTAACCAGTTAGCCAATAGGAGAACTTTTTCTGACATTACTTCAGGAGCAAGACCAAAGGACTCCTCCACTGACAATATACGTTTTTTACCTTTTCCAGTGAAACAACAATTCAAGTCGAGAGGTCGGTCCAACAGCAGGGGACCTCGCAAGAGAAAGATGTCAGGAGACAAATATGGCAACATGAGAAAAACAAGAAACTGAATGATTTAGTATATAATTTTTCTGATATTGCTCTTAATGCTTCAGATGTTTCCTTATTGAATAGAGGCTTGAGTTTCATCCCTTCGCAAGCCAGTACTTTGAGTGATACACTAGTAGATTTAAGGTTATTTTGTCGTATTATATCATTGAAGGTCTTCTTTAAGGACAAAAATGAAATACAGGCTGTTAATAATATCTGTCCAGTGAAGAATAAAAGTAGCTTTTCACCCCCTATTCCACCTCATGTGGATTGTTTCATGAAATTATGTGAAAGAGATTTTTATGAACTTTTCTCTAATAATGTTAAACGGACCAAATACTTTAATTTAACTCAGCATGAACGAGATTCTTTGAACAGACTTAAATGCAATAAAAATATTACGATAAAACCCGCAGATAAAGGAGGGGGTGTAGCTATCTTGAATTCAGCAGATTATGATGACAACATGCATTCCCTTTTGGCAGATGATACCACCTATCAAATTGTCACCTTAGATGTAATAGACAAAATTATTAAGAGTATACATGATGACTTATATGATTTGTTGATGTGCGGCCAAATAAGCAGAGAAACTTATGATTATTTTTTTATTGAATTTCCTACAATACCCATAATCAAAGGCTTACCAAAAAATACTCAAAAATGTTATGCCATTACCTAGGAGTCCCATTGTTTCAGGTGAAAGATTGGCTACTTCCACTGTATCTTCTTTTATTGAATATCTACTTAGACCACTTGTTGACAACATATCTACCATTCTTAAAGATTCTTACCAACTTTTAGGAGATCTAGAAAGCCTAAATTTAAGTAAAGATGTCTCTGACTATTTATTGATTACAATGGATGTAAAGAATTTATTTACATCCATACCTAATGAATATGGCTTACAAGCCATAAGAGAGATCATGGTTAAATCTACCAACTTTAGTAATAATAGACAGATATTAGTGAATCGTCTGTTAAGCTTGGTCTTAAGTAATAATGTTTTCATGTTTAGAAATAGGTATTATTTACAAAATGGGGGTTGCCATGGGCACCCCTAAATACCTATGCTAATTTGGTAGTCCATTACTGGAAGGAATGTTTTTTGTTCAGTCATTCCACATATAATAAAGTCAGATTGTTCAGAAGATTTGTGGATGATGTCCTCATCATATGGGAGGGCACCAAGATAGAGTTTGATAATTTTCTTATATATCTAGAATCCACCACAAATTTCTTACGGTTCACCACAGAAATGTCACATGGGACCATTCATTTTTTGAATTTAACCCTTACATTATCAAAACAAGGCAAGGTTATTCCGTCCCTTTACAGGAAGCCAACATGGAAGAATGCATTGTTAAGTTTTGATAGTATGCATCCGAGGCACGTTTTCTCAGGGATAGTTAGGAGTCAATTTACCGCCTAACCAAAATTTGTAAGGTTCATGATACTTTATTAACAGAAGTTAGTCAAATTACCTCTCTTTTTCTTGAAAGAGGCTATGATGGCAAAATGGTTAATTATTGTAAACTTCAAATAGTAGACAAAATAGAGCCAGAAAGAAATATAGCTATGGTACCTGCTAACTGGTCACATTCTACAGGCACTCATAAGACATCTTATCATAGAAACAAGATCACTTACACTTTGAGATATACTAGCGATGTGCAGGCGTTAAAACAGATTATTCATAAGAATTGGAATGTGCTTACCATGGATAATGATACCCGTTTGTTGACAGGGGATTGCCCTAGTTTCACTTTTAAGAATTGTGACAGCTTGAAACAGATATTATGTGTTGAAAGAAATTTTATATTTAACAATAATAATAACACGACTTGGAATTCATCCTTGTGGACACTGTCACATGTGTCCATACATCTCTCATGTACAGAACTTCATACATCCTAATGGCCTATATGTTTTTAAACCCACCTTCAGTTCTAATTGCGAAAGTACGAATTTAGTTTATTTAGCAACCTGTAATGACTGTCCTGCATTTTATGTAGGATTAACTAAACGCAGATTAAGAGACAGGATGTATAACCATCTATATTATATAAGAAAAGGTATTGAATTGAATGCCTTAGCTAAACATGTTTTAATGTATAATAATCATGTGTTTAGCTTTAGGATCTTGCAGATTGTTACACCCAATCCTAGAGGGGGAGATAGGATGAACCATTTGGCTAATATAGAGTTGAAATGGATTCTGAAACAGAGCACATGATAATCCAGGACTCAATCAATATGTGTCCATCAAACCAATTCTAGATAACAGAAAGTTATAAATATTTAACATATTTTAATGATGCATTCTTCATTATTCACATATCAGAATATAGCTTATGTCTGCTTATATTTATTTATGTTCCATAAATATACATACAACCATATTTATTTATATTTTTTCATTTGCACAGCATTTATATTTATAGTCATATATTTTAAATTATTCATCATATTTATATTATATTGGGATTATTTTATTTAATTTTATAATATGCACTTTTTAGAAGTTTATAGCTACCCATGCATCTGTTCTACTTATTTATTGATGGGGTGTAGCAGAACATGAAGTATAGGAGAATGACATGCTATATATGTGTATACTTGTATTTTTATAAATGTATTTTTTATAATGTATTTTTCATAAAGTTTTGCTTTTTTTGATTACTCAGCCCTTTAGGCTTGTAATATGCAGTCTTTATTAGAAGCTTCAGTTTCGTTGTTTTATTTAGAAAACTCCAGTTGATCATAACTCAAAGTTTCTAAAATGCTTATATTGCCTATTATTAACCTTAAATAATACAATGTTGCAGGCATATTTTGTTTTATGTGCACGTGGAGTCCATTTGAGTCTGACTTCGTTTGTTTATATCATGTGATCACTTTATATTGTATGTTGTTGAGCGCTTCATAACATTTTTCTTTTTCCTACTAACATACATTGATTATGCGTTTTTAGCAGATACTAAACGCTCCGGCTTGTAATAAGATGAATGCAAGATAAGGTTTATTAAGATTGCTATTTAGTGTTTTATATGAGGTTTTGTCTTTTTACACTGTAGCGCTTTGTGTCTATTCTGCATCTTAAATGTTACTTAGCTAATTTATTCAGCCTTTTAAAGTCACATGCATGACTGCTTTTGTAACAAAGAAATATAGTGCATTTATCCATTCAATCACTTTAATATGTTTTTAATTTAGAATTTAGGTGTTGAGATGGGTTATATGAAAAGACTGATTTACGATATGCAAATGTAAATGGAAACGTGAATGTTTTATACTCCTATATGTCTTTTATTCAACTGCATCCCCCTTTTTAAGTAATTATTAGGAACTTTGATTAAATGAACAGATTGAATGATTGGCTTGATTTGAGCGCCAAAATTAGTATTTAAGCAGGGTTGTTTTTATTGTGTTTTATGTCTGCAGAAGCGTAGTGTTTACTACGTGAAAGCGCTTATTTTGTATTGAATAAAGGAGACTCTTGGATTATTATAACAAAGGTGTGTTTTTCCAGTGGTGATACCTTCTGCATTCGTTCTTCATTTTCGTATTTTTGCTGTACAGAAGGTTCTTTGCACATCAGCTGCAGTTCTTGTTTCTTCACTAATTACAGGAAAGGTAGGAAAAAGGCTTACAATTTTTTTTTTTTTTTCAGAAAAGTAGCAAAAACAGTAGTAAAAACAATTCACGTGCAGTGCAAGCTGGCACACTTGAGTATGTAGCAATATTAGTCCACACACAGTTTGAAAAAATGTAATTAAATTAAAAAGGACTAAAAGCAAGTGCAGAAAGGGTTTATTAGGTAGAATGCGGTAAAGAGATGGGACTGGGGGAGTGTCCTAGATCAAATCTACAGTGGGGCGGGCACTGCAAAAGCCACCAAATTTAAACTACTACCAGAACAGGGAGGGGGGGGTGGGGAAAAGTTTCAACAGAGATGTGAGGAATCAGAGTGAAAATTATAAAACCCAAAAAATATATACTGATCTCTGTATATTTGCAGAACACTAAGACAACAGATATGCCATGGACACTACCTTTCCAAGAGATCTGCATTCTAACAGATGCAGATCTCCCTTGCTAAATCTAGCTTCCCTTAAATATGAAATACAAAGTTTGTTCAGGAAATATGAAGACTAGTTTGTCATCATATCAGCATATGAGTGGTATGCAAAATTTCCCCTGATTTGAAATAGATTCCTTGAAATAATTCTGAAATGTTCATTTTGTCTTTTTTATTACAATGCCATTGCCCAAGGAATTCATTCAGTTTATATTTTGGATTCACCAACACCAACCTCAGTAGCAGTCACCAAATCCTCTGCTTTTATTTTCAATTCTTACACATCTAGTCATGCTGTCAATCAGACAGTCAAACATTATTTTTTCTTTTTCTCTGTCCATAACTCCTCCCATGTGGCTCACATGCATGTCAAGAGATGCAAAGGACTTCTAGACGTTGTCCGTGAGCATGAGCATTACCACACGCTGTTGATGAAGACTACTTTCTGGGTATGGATAGGTACATATTACATATCAAGCACCTTTTCTTAACTAACTAGAACTGCTGTGAGCTGGACCACCAGGTGCTTGATTTCACCCTCTTTCTTCAGCGCCCGCAATATATGGATCTCTAGTTCATCCAGTTGGGTCACAGTGGCAGTGGCATATATTATTCATGACTAAATATGTAGGGCTTAGCACATGGTGCACTGCAGTACCTCACTTCCTGAAGGAGAGGTGGGAGTGGCATATATTATTCATGACTAAATATGTAGGGCTTAGCACATGGTGCACTGCAGCACCTCACCTTCTGAAGGAGAGGTGGCAGTGGCATATATTATTCATGACTAAATATCTAGGGCTTAGCACATGGTGCACTGCAGCACCTCACTTCCTGAAGGAGAGGTGGCAGTGCCATATTTCATTCATGACTAAATATGTAGGGCTTAGCACATGATGCACTGCAGCACCTGACTTCCTGAAGGAGAAGTGGGAGTGGCATATATTATTCATGACTAAATATGTAGAACTTAGCACATGGTGCACTGCAGCACTTCACTTCCTGAAAGAGAGGTGGGAGTGGCATATATTATTCATGACTAAATATGTAGGGCTTAGCACATGGTGCACTGCAGCAACTCACTTCCTGAAGGAGAGGTGACAGTGGCATACATTACTCATGACTAAATATGTAGGGCTTAGCACATGATACACTGCAGCACCTCACTTTCTGAAGGAGAGGTGGGAGTGGCATATATTACTCATGACTAAATATGTAGGGCTTAGCACATGGTGCACTGCAGCACCTCACTTCCTGAAGGAGAGGTGGGAGTGAAATATATTATTCATGACTAAATATGTAGGGCTTAGCACATAGTGCACTGCAGCACCTCAATTCCTAAAGGAGAGGTGGCAGTGGCATATATTATTCATGACTAAATATGTAGGGCTTAGGACATGGTGCACTGCAGCACCTCACATCCTAAAGGAGAGGTGGGAGTGGCATATATTATTCAGGACTAAATATGTAGGGCTTAGCACATAGTGCACTGCAGCACCTCACTTCCTGAAGGAGAGGTGGGAGTGACACACATTATTCATGACTAAATATGTAGGACTTAGCACATGGTGCACTGCAATATCTCACTTCCTGAAGGAGAGGTGGGAGTGGCATATATTATTCATGACTAAATATGTAGGGCTTAGCACATGGTGCACTGCAGCACCTGACTTCCTGAAGGAGAGGTGGAAGTGGCATATATTATACATGACTAAATATGTAGGACTTAGCACATGGTGCACTGCAGCACCTCACGTATTGAAGGAGAGGTGGGAGTGGCATATATTATTCATGACTAAATATGTAGGGCTTAGCACATGGTGCACTGCAGCACCTCACTTCCTGAAGGAGAGGTGGAAGTGTCATATATTATTCATGACTAAATATGTAGGGCTTAGCACATGATGCACTACAGCACCTCACTTCCTGAAGGAGAGGTGGGAGTGGCATGTATTATTCATGACTAAATATGTAGGGCTTGGCACATGGTGCACTGCAGCACCTCACTTCCTGAAGGAGAGGTGACAGTGGCATATATTACTCATGACTAAATATGTATGGCTTAGCACATGGTGCACTGCAGCACTCCACTTCCTGAAGGAGAGGTGGGAGTGGCATATATTATGCATGACTAAATATGTAGGGCTTAGCACATAGTGCACTGCAGCACCTCACTTCCTGAAGGAGAGGTGGCATATATTATTCATGACTAAATATGTAGGGCTTAGCACATAGTGCACTGCAGCACCTCACTTCCTGAAGGAGAGGTGGCAGTGGCATATATTATTCATGACTAAATATGTAGGGCTTAGCACATGATGCACTGCAGCACCTCACTTCCTGAAGGAGAGGTGGGAGTGGCATATATTATTCATGACTAAATATGTAGGGCTTAGCACATGGTGCACTGCAGCACCTCACTTCCTGAAGGAGAGGTGGGAGTGGCATATATTATTCATGACTAAATATGTAGGGCTTAGCACATGGTGCACTGCAGCACTTCACTTCCTGAAGGACAGGTGGGAGCGGCATATGTTATTCATGGCTAAATATGTAGGGCTTCGCACATAGTGCACTGCAGCACCTCACTTCCTGAAGGAGAGGTGGGAGCGGCATATATTATTCATGACTAAATATGTAGGGCTTAGCACATGGTGCACTGCAGCACCTCACTTCCTGAAGGAGAGGTGGCAGTGCCATATTTTATTCATGACTAAATATGTGGGGCTTAGCACATGATACACTGCAGCACCTCACTTCCTGAAGGAGAAGTGGGAGTGGCATATATTATTCATGACTAAATATGTAGAGCTTGGCACATGGTGCACTGCAGCACTTCACTTCCTGAAAGAGAGGTGGGAGTGGCATATATTATTCATGACTAAATATGTAGGGCTTGGCACATGGTGCACTGCAGCACCTCACTTCCTGAAGGAGAGGTGGGAGTGGCATATATTATTCATGACTAAATATGTAGGGCTTGGCACATGGTGCACTGCAGCACCTCACTTCCTGAAGGAGAGGTGACAGTGGCATATATTACTCATGACTAAATATGTATGGCTTAGCACATGGTGCACTGCAGCACTCCACTTCCTGAAGGAGAGGTGGGAGTGGCATATATTATGCATGACTAAATATGTAGGGCTTAGCACATAGTGCACTGCAGCACCTCACTTCCTGAAGGAGAGGTGGCATATATTATTCATGACTAAATATGTAGGGCTTAGCACATAGTGCACTGCAGCACCTCACTTCCTGAAGGAGAGGTGGCAGTGGCATATATTATTCATGACTAAATATGTAGGGCTTAGCACATGATGCACTGCAGCACCTCACTTCCTGAAGGAGAGGTGGGAGTGGCATATATTATTCATGACTAAATATGTAGGGCTTAGCACATGATGCACTGCAGCACCTCACTTCCTGAAGGAGAGGTGGGAGTGGCATATATTATTCAAGACTAAATATGTATGACTTATCACATGGTGCACTGCAGCACCTCACTTCCTGAAGGAGAGGTGTGAGTGGCATATATTATTCATGAATAAATATGTAGGGCTTAGCACATGGTGCACTGCAGCACGTCACTTCCTGAAGGAGAGGTGGCAGTGGCATATATTATTCATGATTAAATATGTAGGGCTTAGCACATGGTGCACTGCAGCACCTCACTTCCTGAAGGAGAGGTGGCAGTGCCATATTTTATTCATGACTAAATATGTAGGGCTTAGCACATGATGCACTACAGCACCTCACTTCCTGAATGAGAGGTGGGAGTGGCATATATTATGCATGACTAAATATGTAGGGCTTAGCACATAGTGCACTGCAGCACCTCACTTCCTGAAGGAGAGGTGGCATATATTATTCATGACTAAATATGTAGGGCTTAGCACATAGTGCACTGCAGCACCTCACTTCCTGAAGGAGAGGTGGCAGTGGCATATATTATTCATGACTAAATATGTAGGGCTTAGCACATGATGCACTGCAGCACCTCACTTCCTGAAGGAGAGGTGGGAGTGGCATATATTATTCATGACTAAATATGTATGACTTATCACATGGTGCACTGCAGCACCTCACTTCCTGAAGGAGAGGTGGGAGTGGCATATATTATTCATGACTAAATATGTAGAGCTTGGCACATGGTGCACTGCAGCACCTCACTTCCTGAAGGAGAGGTGTGAGTGGCATATATTATTCATGAATAAATATGTAGGGCTTAGCACATGGTGCACTGCAGCACGTCACTTACTGAAGGAGAGGTGGCAGTGGCATATATTATTCATGATTAAATATGTAGGGCTTAGCACATGGTGCACTGCAGCACCTCACTTCCTGAAGGAGAGGTGGCAGTGCCATATTTTATTCATGTCTCAATATGTAGGGCTTAGCACATGGTGCAGTGCAGCACCTCACTTCCTGAATGAGAGGTGGGAGTGGCATATATTAATCATAACTAAATATGTAGGGCTTAGCACATGGTGCACTGCAGAACCTCACTTCCTGAAGGAGAGCTGGCAGTGGCATATATTATTTATGACCAAATATGTAGGGCTTAGCACATGGTGTATTGCAGCACCTCACTTCCTGAAGGAGAAGTGGGAGTGTCGTATATTTTTCATGACTAAATATGTAGGGCTTAGCACATGGTGCATTGCAGCACCTCACTTCCTGAAGGAGAGGTGGGAGTGGCATATATTATTCATGACTAAATATGTAGGGCTTAGCACTTGGTGCATTGCAGCACTTCACTTTCTGAAGGAGAGGTGAGAGTGGCATATATTATTCATGACTAAATATGTAGGGCTTAGCACATGGTGCACTGCAGCACCTCACTTCCTGAAGGAGAGGTGGGAGTGACATATATTATTCATGACTAAATATGTAGGGCTTAGCACATGGTGCACTGCAGCACCTGACTTTCTGAAGAAGAGGTGGGAGTGGCATCATATTGTTAGGGCCATGATAACGGAAATGGGGGGGACTGATTTATGTATTTTCTGTTTACTTCTGTAATGGCTGGACTGCACTCTTGAACTTTGGATGCTGCTGCTCTATTGTATTGTAAAGTTCTACTCACTTTTCAAGTAAATTAGAGTTGTTGTGTCTTTCAGCTTTTCCCAGTTAGGGGTCGCTACAGCAGAACTCTGGTCCGCTAATGATTGTCAGTAGACTTTTATGTGCCGAGTTGCCGGCCCTGACGCACAACCTTCAACGAAGGTACGCTCATTCACGCATGTCTCCACACAGAAGATGCTCTAGCTGAGGATCGAACAGGACATTGTCTTACTGTGAGGCGACAATGCTACTGCAGCACCACCACCGCAGTCCTTTCAAGTAAATTAGAGTAATATTTAAAATTGGTCCCTGATTCGCACCATTGGTTGCCCCACTATGTTTGCTTAAACATAGAAGACCATGTGCTTTTTTAAAGAGCACCACTATACCTCCCAATGTCTAAGATAGCCACAGCACCTGAAATGCTGAAAGCAAATGCATTGTCTGTAATGTGCTTCCTGAACCCTGCCTATGTCCACCACAAAACCAAAAAAACAGATGTAAACAAAAGGAAAAAAAAGATATTTCAAATAATATTGTGAGCAGCTAAAACACCTTGCATGTGCAAGGTATGCCACCATCACCTGTATTTTTCACATCATACCATGATGGGGTATACTGCGGTGGTGGTGCTGCGGTAGCGTTGTCGCCTCACAGTAAGATGTTGTCCTGTTCGATTCTCAGCTAGAGCATCTTCTGTGTGGAGACATGTGTGAATGGGCGTACCTTCTCTGAAGGTTGTGCGTCAGGGCTGGCAACTCGGCATGTAAAAATTTACTGCCAATCATTAGCGGACCGGAGTTCCGCTGTGGCGATCCCTTACGGGAAAAGCCGAAAGACACAACAACAACATCACCATGATGGGGTATCTTATATCCACAAACCTAGGGAGGAGAAAGTCAGCCTGAACTGCTCAAGGAAGCACTTAAATTCCTTAACTGCCTTTTTCTCCTTAAACATTGGAAAAGAGAATAGCTGCTGATACTGTCAGCTGTTACATTCTGCACATAACATTAGTGTGCCGAATGTAACACTTTTCTTACTACCATAGAGCAGGATAACATACCAGGAGGTCAGCCACAGGCCCCCCTATAGCTTCTATTACATTCCAGCACTGCTGATAGACAACAAGCATATTTGGTGATTTGATTGTTCAGAAACAGGTTCTTGGGAGTTTATAATTTGGTAATGTAAAGAATTACTTCACTACAAAAATGACTTCAATAATATGCTAAGTGTTATACTTGGAACAGAATTTAACTTTGGTATAAATATTAGTTGGTGTAAAATAACACACAGTAGAGAGGTGAAAGCACTGGTATATTTAGTGTTGATAGTGGCTAAGAAAGTTACAACCAGAAAATGTCATACCCAAGATAAACAATTAGTAAGAGAGGTGATAAAGATTATCACAGAGATTAAAACTTGGAACTGAGAACTATTAGAGATCAGAACTAGATCTCCATAGTAAATAATAAGCTATATGGGGTTCTGTGATGGAAGTTGAGCATGAAGAAGCCTTTGACATAGAGCAAAGTAACTAAGGTGTATATTGATTTAATAGACAGTAATATAAGGTATCACTGGTCCAAGGGTTTAGTAATACAGTAAAAATAAAACAATACGCCCTGTAATGTCTTATCTCAGATTATGCTAGAAATAGCTAATTTGTGTGTTAATATTTTTGTTTAATGAGCAGTGCTAAATCAAATGTGATTAAGACTATTTAGAATAGTTCATTCTAATATTGTATTTACATGCGTAACAATGGCAAGTTATTGATAACTGGACATAAGCGCTGATTGTCTGAAATGAGGCTTAGTTTAATGCTATGGTATAAATATATAATTATAAAGTGGCTACTTCAGCAATCAGGGCCAACATATCAAGTGCATCATGCGCAGGGATGGCACACTATGCCAAACAGAGAATTTCTTAATATAATTTGCATTGCATAAAATATAATGAACGCCCAGGCAGGTCGGTAAGAAGTGAAAAGGTAATGTAATGAAATGTAGGAAACAATAGTGCTGAGAAAGCAGCGTTACCACTAAAAATATACAGAAAACTTTATTGTATCAAAACAGCAATGTAATTTCAGAGGTTTAAAAATTAAAAACATTTTAACAGTTTCCGTAAGGTTATGTATGAACAGCATATAAACTGTATACCAGAAGAAATACCATAAAATAAAAAGTAATATGCTTCAACATGAGTTTAGTAATAGTCTGAAATGTTAACAAAATCATGACAGACATTCTAGAAGTCTTCCTTGAAATGTAATACACGGAGAGGAAGAACCCTGCCCCCTAACATAATTGCAGAAAGGTGAAAGGTAGTTTTACTGTTATATGTTAAGTATACTCACAGCTGTATTATATTCTTCAGGGAGATTCATTTTTAACAGTAAATCATAGCATTTGGGTACTATAATTCAACAGGGAGGTGGTACATAAAACCATTGTAAAACCAAAAGTAAATAATTTCAAGTACTGAACGTGTGAAGTACACATCCAACAAAATTTTATGACAGACTAAATATAATAAAAAGCAATATAATAAATAGCAAGCTCAGATGCTCATAAGCCAGTACTTATTATACAGTAGGAACTTCTTCTTGTAACATTTGTTAATGTCTGTTATGTACTTCGCAGATAAAGATTCTAGTCGTCTACTGATGTACTATGTTCTTCATCTGTAAATATGTTGTAAGTCATTGCTATGTAAATTGTTAATCGCTATGTAATCCAATGTAACTACTGTCTGTTTATTTTAACTGTGGAGCTTTTCTCCCCGGGCCTCCGCTGAAAATGGACCTACGTCCAGTCGGACACTCCCGGTCAACAAATATAAATAAATAAATAAATAAATAAAATATGTTGCACCCTGAGAACCTATGGAAAGGAGTGTTATAATACAAATGACCTAATAAAGTGACTATAACAATGAAATGCACTCAGCCCACAACATAGCAAACAGCAGTATATTAAAGCTTAGAATAACCTGGAGTTTCCTTTCATCAGATCTGGAACAAGGTATAAATCTAAAGCCTGCTAAGGTACCTGAGTCAGAGAAAAAAAGAAAATGCATTGGAATCTTAAAGGTGAGAAAAAATGAAAACAAATATGAGTGATCCAACTAATTCTGTCACAGACTGGTTCATAAAAAAAAAAATACAAACCCATTTTCATTCCCAAATAAAACAAAGAATATTTCATTAAAAATTAATCCCAACATAAGGATCAGGAAAAAAAGCTAAGACAATGCCAAATGAATAAAAATCTTGAAAATGCAATGGTATTTAAAATATCTTATTTGGTGTCATGCTAATTTATAACAACAAAGCATCAAGTAAAATCAATAAATAAACATAACAATGACCTGTTTCACTGCAGACATCTGTAATATTTAAGTTCTGAAAGATTACAATGAGCAATGAGTCAGCAAACAAAACAGAAAAAAACGAGATCTATAAAGGTTGCTATTATAAGTAGTGAGTTATACTGAGTTTTACAAGATGTATAGACCCATTCTCTTAGAAAGGATAGTTACTAAGACCTGCTTTTCATTTTTCCTAAATTTGCCTTGCCTTATCATAGTCTCAGTGCATAGGATATACTAGGTACATGTGAAGTTGGTTATGCGGCTTGTCCGTAAATATCATAAACAAAGACCTTAATGTAGACATATGTCAACAAAAATATACTGAAAAAAACTAAATGGGAAACAAAATCACACAGGAAGAGCAAGAGATTTTTCAAGCTTTAAGATATTTAGAGTGTTTGTTGGACAGGTCTTCTGTGTAGGTACTTCATGAAAGGAAGAGAATTCCTTTGAAAGGAAGGAATATACTCCTGCAGTTATGCCTTAACCTGTCCATTTATCTACCAGGAGCTTAACAGCACCAAATCTGAATCATCAAATAGGAAATTCCTTTAACTAGGTTGTCTAAAATTTGACCTTTAACATCCTCTGGCAGATTGTCTGAGCTAACCATGCTTACTTGGTGTAAATATACAGGTCATGGTTGCTGAAGTTTATGCATTCACTATATCATATGCACACCTTAGTGCGTGAAGGCCAATGAACTCAGCAGAGTTCCTCTTAGAGAACATCTTCTTTTAACCATCTGAGTCTGCCAAAACATTCATATACTTCATTATCCATAAAGCACCCAAGTGAGGCCAATTCAGCAGCAATAAAAACCTGTGTGCTGTGGTCTTTATTGCTGCACTGTGTGTTGTAGTGTTTACTGCTGCATTCCTGTGTGCTGTTGTCTTTATTTTTGCATTCCTGTGTGCTGTTGTCTTTATTGCTGCATTCCTGTGTGCTGTCTTTATTGCTGCATTCCTGTGTGCTGTTGTCTTTATTTTTGCATTCCTGTGTGCTGTTGTCTTTATTGCTGCATTCCTGTGTGCTGTTGTCTTTATTGCTGCATTCCTGTGAGCTGTTGTCTTTATTGCTGCATTCCTGTGTGCTGTTGTCTTTATTGCTGCATTCCTGTGTGCTGTTGTCTTTATTTTTGCATTCCTGTGTGCTGTTGTCTTTATTGCTGCATTCCTGTGAGCTGTTGTCTTTATTTTTGCATTCCTGTGTGCTGTGGTCTTTATTGCTGCATTCCTGTGTGCTGTTGTCTTTATTTTTGCATTCCTGTGTGCTGTTGTCTTCATTGCTGCATTCCTGTGAGCTGTTGTCTTTATTTTTGCATTCCTGTGTGCTGTGGTCTTTATTGCTGCATTCCTGTGAGCTGTTGTCTTTATTTTTGCATTCCTGTGTGTTGTCTTTATTGCTGCATTCCTGTGTGCTGTGGTCTTTATTGCCGCATTCCTGTGTGCTGTTGTCTTTATTGCTGCATTCCTGTGAGCTGTTGTCTTTATTTTTGCATTCCTGTGTGCTGTTGTCTTTATTGCTGCATTCCTGTGTGCTGTTGTCTTTATTGCTGAATTCCTGTGTGCTGCTGTCTTTATTTTTGCATTCCTATGTGCTGTGGTCTTTATTTTTGCATTCCTGTGTGCTGTTGTCTTTATTGCTGCATTCCTGTGGGCTGTTGTCTTTATTTTTGCATTCCTGTGGGCTGTTGTCTTTATTGTTGCATTCCTGTGAGCTGTTGTCTTTATTGTTGCATTCCTGTGAGCTGTTGTCTTTATTTTTGCATTCCTGTGTGCTGTTGTCTTTACTGCTGCATTCCTGTGTGCTGTTGTCTTTATTGCTGCATTCTTGTGTGCTGTTGTCTTTATTTTTGCATTCCTGTGTGCTGTGGTCTGTATTTTTGCATTCCTGTGTGCTGTGGTCTGTATTTTTGCATTCCTGTGTGCTGTTGCCTTTATTTTTGCATTCATGTGTGCTGTGCCCTTTATTCCTGCTGAATTGGCCTCACTTAGGTGCTTTGTGAGTTTTGTGTTTTTACCCAGCTTCTGCATTTCCAGTACTTTATCCATCCCCAGACAGATTTTTTTTGAAAAGACAGCATATGAACTAAGTAATTATGAGTTCTCAATGCACTATCCCTCTTTAAATCGGAAATTATTTTTAGAAGTTTTAAGTTGATAGTATTAGCATTTAAAGTGTGTTCTTAAGGTTGTTCCTTTTTCCTAGTTATTTTTTTACTTTATCCTTACCTCAGGAAGGAAGAGTTGAGGTCTCTGAGGGCAATCCTTAAATACTGAGGATGTATGGTCATGATCAAAATTAACATATTGTAAAAAGAGATGATGAAATTTCCACAAATCCACATCCTCATCTGATGGGAGAGGAGAAGGACACTGGCTTTTTCAGATTATAAACAGCTTTCACATTTACTGATACATGGAAGGTTAATCGTCAATAACACCTACCCATATGGTGTCATCCTAGACCTACCCATATGGTGTCATCCTAGACCTATCCATATGGTGTCATCCTAGACCTATCCATATGGTATCATCCTAGATACTGAGAACTGTTCAATGGATAGTTAAATAATCCCAATTGTAATCCTTCTTTAATTATCTCAGTAGGAAGAGAGACTGACAGAGACATGCCACTGGGCTGTACTGAGTTAGGAGACTGCAGAACCACACAGACCAGCAGTTCAGGCTACTGAATCTTGGTTATGATTCTGGGATTACCAATTTTTATAACTTTGTACTAGCATAAGTGAATATTTCATTTTTTTCCTCTCCATTGGATCCACACAATGGCTACTCAGCCATTAACCATCTGACCTATTTATTCCACTAAGGCAAGAAGCAGGCAAGTTGAGAGTCCTACATCCTGTTAAAGTAACAGGCCCCAAGGTCCTGATCATTATTTTGGCTCTAGTGATAGTCAGATGGTAGGAAGCAGTTCTTTCCTGATGAGCAGGATCTGATCAATATCTGGTTTACCCTGCCAGACAAAAAAATACTAACCAAATAAGTTGCAATAATGACTCTTTAGGAATAAAAGCTTGCAATCTTAGTCATATCTGCTTCACTGTCACAATAAGAAATCCACAAGTTACATTGCCTGCACACACCAATGCCTCAAACACATTACAAAAACAAAACAAAAAAATGCTCTTAAAAAAAAACATGGGAATGGGGGGATACAAGGGATTTAGGGATATGCAGTCAGCTTCATTACTAAGGCTGATGCCTGCATACAGAGTAGGACTAAATATCCCAAATTCCCTTGCTCCTCTAAACTATAGCTTTAGCCTGCTGGTGCCAAAGCAGTAGTCCTGCAAGAAGCTTTTTCATGGCCTGAAAAAATAGAGTTTACGTGGCTGGGGCTGGTTCTAATTATTTTGGCCAGCAGAAACGTGTAGAGTCCCCTGTAGCCATAGGGCCCTTATTACATCTAATCTGCCCAATCAGCCTAAGGCTGGCCCTAGATGGTAACTCATCATCTAAAGTAAAATGTGCACATCTGAAAAAAAAAAAAAACTCATCTTTTTACAAGATGCTAGAAATCTGGACAAATCTTCTAAAAATGAGGGAAGGTACAAAGGCTCCAAAATAGGGATACTTTTTAAATATTGCTCCTATAAACGTAGAAAGTGACTAAATAAAAGGATTTTACTAGCATGCATTTTCCTGAAGGATATGAAGTTGTAAACTCAAATGTATGTCATTATTTAATGACTTCATTCCTAAGATTATTCCGGAGATTTGCCAGAAAACCATAAATTTTATGAGGAACAGGCCAAAAATGAGAGACTAAAATCTGGACATTCTGTGAGAATCTGTACAGTTGTAAGGTATGGAATAAGCATATAACAGTTTACTGTATCCACTGCTATAAGTAGTTAAATAAACAAGGCTCTTATACATTAACACAAGTTGAGCTGCTCCCTGACGCAGTAGATAAAAGATTGGGTCATTTTATATCATGACAGTGCTTAAAACCATGCTGAGTACTGCAGATCAGATCACTAATGATTTGATGATGTGATGCTGTACATGGAGACATTTTTTTCTAACATTTTGGAGACATCAAACAATAAGGCACTGAGGCCAAAATTATTGTATGTAACAGGTGGTCCTTATTTTTGTAGAGAGATCATCGATTTTCCAGAGGGTAGTGTTGCCTTGGACCAGCTGGTCGACACCTCCACATGAGGTGAAAATATCTTGAACCTGGTATTAACCAAACCTGAATAACTACTGCAGCATCCTACAGTGTTATCCTCCCTGGTAAGATCCGACCACAAAATGGTCACTTTTGAAATCACCATCTCCCCTGACCCCCCCAGCTAGGGTCAAACAAAAAAACTTCTCCAAAGCTGATTACAACCTCCTGACAGAAGGTATAAACAGCTTCACAGCCCCCTCCCCCTCCATAGGAACTGGCACATATGTCCAAACCTACACCAAAGTACCATACAAGCATTTATATAGCTGCATGGAATCAGGAATACCTGAAAGGACAAAATCATCCTCCTGCAAGGCCATGGAATGGATTATCATAGACCTCCTTAACAAAGACATTGGCAACCTCCAAATACTTGATCTCACACAGTTTGGTTTTGTCAAGGGGAGGTCATGCCTGTTAAATTTGGTTGACTTTTTTGAGACAGTCACCAAAGTCATGGACGAAAGGAAGACAGTGCACACTGCCTACCTTGACCTGGGCAAAGCCTTTGATACTATTCCCCAATCAGGTATAATAGATAAACTCTCTCAACTAGGCATCAATCCATATGTTTCCAGATGGGTAGCAAACTGGCTCACTGATAGAAGCCACCTAGTCAAAATAGGGGAAGCCACCTCAATCAGTAGACTCGTATGGAGTGACGTTCCCCAGGGATCAGTCATGGAGCCTCCGTTGTTTGGGATATTCTTTTCTGAGGTGCAGGCCAAAACCAGTGGGCTATGGCTGACCAAGTTTGCAGATGACTGCAAGCTGGGTGCTGTCATCAGTTCACCTAGTGATGTGGACATCTTCCAACAGGGTCTCACCCAAGCAAATGACTGGTGCCAGAAACATGGCCTCAAACTGAATGTCAAAAACTACATCATCATCATCTCCTTTGGGGAGAGTGACATCCCCACAAATTATCACATTAATAACAAGGTCTTAAGCACACAATCAGTCGTGAGGGACTTGGGCACCCAGGTTAATAGCAAACTGACTTTTGACCATCATATTGCCTCCATTGTATAGAAAGCTTTCTACATGGCCCTCCTCATTAGTAAGGGTATCTCATCCAGGGACAAGGAGGTCATAAAATCACTGAATTATTCCTTTATAAAAGCCATTATTGAGTACAACGCCCCTTTCGGCTGTAACTCACAAAGCACATGCAGCATCTGGAAAGACCACAGAGGTTCCTCACCAGGACAATCCAGGGCCTCAAACATCTACCCTACACAGATAGGTTAAAGGCCCTGTCCCTCTACTCAGTCTCATACAGACTCCTCAGAGGTGACCTCTGTCTGGCATACAAAGCAATCTCAGACCCCGCCTTGATGGGACTGCTGCATATCCTCAAGTCAAGCTCATATTTTTGGTCTGTTCCTCATAAAATTTATGGTTTTCTGGTAAATCTCTGGAATAATCTTAGGAATGAAGTCACTAAATAATGACAGACATTTTAGTTTCCAACTTCATATCCTTCAGGAAAATGTATGCTAGTAAACAGCCTTTTATTCTACTCACTTTCTTATAAAAGTGCAATATTTAAAAACTGTCCCTATTTTGCAGCCTTTGTACCTCCCCTCATTATTAGAAGATTTGTCCGGATTTCTACCATTGAGAGGCTGAGAGGTATGGCTTATTCTTTACTACCTGTGAACTTATCTGACAATTCAGTGATTTTCCAGTTAGCTGTAAGATATGGTCTGTGTCATCAATAGGACTTGTTGGTGGGACAGATTTGTGTCCCAGAGACTCCCCATCTGTGGAATAGACTCCCTCTCCACGTGAAGCAGAGTACCTCATTATCCCTTTTTAGCGCAGCCTGGATAACTGGATGGGAAACAGAAAATACACCCCTATGATTCCACCTGTGGCCCTGCTGGACAGGGGCATTGGATGATGACTTGTCAGAATGTGGGTTAAATTCTTGGCTAGGCTTGTAAGGGCCTGAGGGCCAATAGTCTAGTAACTTCCTATGATCCTATGCAACATTCTTCAATGGAGTGATTGATAAGAGTGGTTGTTGGGAATGCCACTGCATTAGTAGGAAGGTTTGTTTATTCTGATGGAAGCATGTCTGATGCAGTAGTTGCAGGAAATAGCTTTTTCGAACATTTCCAGACTGAAGAGGTTGTATTATTCTGTAAAGCACTACAGTGAAGCAAAGTAAATCTGCACTGACTCATGTGAATGGCCATGAGAGAGAAAGGTAGCAGAATTCTGAAAGCAGTGGCAAAATTATCTATAGACTTATGTTGGGGAGAGCTGAGGTCAGGGAATGGGAGGATGTCTTGCCAGAATTAAACAGATTTAAGTCATTGTTCCAAAAATGTTTAGGTATACAGAATGATGCAACTCTCTGAAGCTTCTTTTTGGATCTATTCTGTTATCACTGTATTCAAGCAATTTTTCATTTTTTTTTCACAAGTTCCTTAACTGCACATCAAATCCAAGGAAAAGTCTTAGGTTCATAGCCTCATAGGTAAGTGCTAAGATAGCTGCCCTTGCAGGCAATTTTAAGCCTAGCCAGTTTTCCTTTTTATGCTCAAATTAACTTATCCCATTTTGATAGATACTGGCCTTACTCATAGATTTTACAACTGTATCAACATGAGAGTGCAGCTGTGTCCAGTTAATATGTTTTATTGTAAACAATGCAATGACTGTATTGAATGTTGTATTTGTAGTAAAGGCATATCAGTATGTTTTGAACAACTCTGCTTACATCCATTAAGCATATTTTTGAAGAACAGTTCTAACCAAACATTATTAGTTATATGGGTTATATAGTCTCAGCAAACACTTTTGAGACTATCCTTCACTGAGAAAATAATCAGAAGGATGAAAGCCTTCTTCAGTTAAAGAATAATAATTATGTGGTTATGCAACTTACAGTATTGTAGAAAATAACAAATGAAGCTAGGTCACAGGGCACCCAGGGAATCCAACACCATTACTGGGATTTTGTACATTTGATACCAGGTCCTTCTTAGAAAAAGAGGGGTAAAATTGGGGATCCAGATCTTCTTAAGAAGATCATCTCCAAAACCTGCAGGTCAGAAAAAAGTTCTATGGACCAAATTTAGTGCAAGCACCTAATAGCACCATGGAACTGGACGGGGCAGTCCATACTCTAATTGGCCATCACAGGGTGCCACTAGCAGGTTTCATCCTTGTCCCTGAACTTTACAATGTAATACAGAACAAGAGACAGAATAGGAAAGTATGGGAACCCCACAAGCCAAAATAATATAAAAATGACCACTTCCTCTTGTACATTTTGTAACTGGTTGCATTACAACTGTTTGTGGCTGAAGTGCTCACAGCTGAACATTTAACTGTCCATGTGATTGTATTTAAGTATTTAGCAATAACACTGACTTTATCACGAAACATACCTTCTATGAGTAGATGCAATCTTGGAAGCAATACATTTACAGATAAGGGATACAGGGCAGAACTGAAATGCAGAGGTAGTTTGGGCCCTCTATAAAAGACAACTGGTTCTCATCATTAGTATACACATTTGTAAGTGACCAACAAGAAGTTACTGGAACTCAGGCATCTGGATTTGAGGTACTAAAGTAGATTCCTTAAATGGCCTTGCTTTCTAAGCTTGCTAATTCATGAGGACAAGAAGAGAACCTTGATACCCCAGGTGGTGGAAGCTTTTATCTTCAGCATGCTTCACCTCTAGAGATTCTGTCAAGACAGGATGTCTGGTGGCCCCATTCCATGATAGGATTTGAGAGGTGCCTTTGGCTAACTAGCAGCTGTTCTTACCTTCTGGAATAAGAGCTACTGAGAAAGTAGAACTGAAGAACAAAACAGGGTTTTGGACAAACAATTTCTCCCTCTAATGAATGACAACACAACAGTTTAACCAAAAAATGTACCACAATACATACCAAATGGCTTCCCAAACTGAGTAACCCAAGAAATCTTGATTCCACAGCCAAACCATCCAAGCAGCTTGGCCACAGGTAAAAAAAAAAATCAAGGCTGGCCCACCACCTCAGTGGAGGAAGGGGCAAAAGAGCTAGATTAAGCAGGGAGCATAAAGGAGCATTTAAGCGTTTAAGTAGCTTTTCAGGCAGCATCAAGTGTTTCCACTGGATCTGAAAGTGTTTACTTGTGCAGACAGGAATAATAAGTATGGTAGTGTATTTCAGATACCTGGAACAGAAGTGTCAAGCACATCGGATCACTTGAATTTCTAAAAGCTTGGTATGCTATAAAGAATATTTGATATGCAAGAAAAGAAAGGCAATTTACTTCATAACAATAAAGATTCATTTATGGTTATGGGCTGTTTGCCAGCAGTTCAACACATTCAGATAAATGTTATAATTTTACCAAGTACATGTGCTACAATGAATATTGTAGTGTGTCTAAGAGGCAGTCATAAAAGAGAGCTGTACAGAATGGACTGCATGTGTTTGCTTATGAAGCAGACCAAATTTACTGGCTGAATGTGTAGTTTGTTTGTTGTGTTTAAGCCTACCAAGATTCATCTGAGGTTAGATCTACAAGGTCTGAATAAATCTATAACTTGCAAATACTATCCACATCATGCAGTGGCAGAAGCTTTTATTGCAATACCAAATGCATAGTATTTTGTACTTGATACTGACAAGAAGTTTTAGCAAATTAAACTTGCTGTGGAAAGTGTTAAGTGATGTACATTTAGTACAGCTGTGGAAAATATACTGACTTCTTCACACTTTCCTTTTGTACTTTACATTACCTGAAGCTTTTAAAAGAGCTGCTCCACAAGACAGTCGAAGGTGTTGGTAACATTATTGAAGGTATAATGCTTTGGGTGTGCCCACAGAACATCCTGGCAGGACAGGGATTCACTTTCTGGACAGACTGAGACAGTACAACTGTAAGCTGAACAAAAAGAGAAAGTGTAAAATCAGAGTGACAGAACTAAGGTACAGGGGTCGTTTTGTAACATTAAAAAGCGTAAAATAAAAATAAAAAAATTAAAAAAAAAAAAAAAAAACCTAAAACTAGATAAGAACATCACAGCTGTCCCATATTTACCTCCACCAGAGGATCAGAAAGCATGTTATGAGATTTCAGGGCATGAAACTGCATTTTTGAAAGTTTACTCTGACTATATTTGAAATTAATGTGCCATTAAGAAAACTTCTAAAAAATATGTGGCTTGCTTTTTACTGAAAGAAAAGACAAAGGTTTTTTTGAGTTTCTCAAAATGAGTGCATGCAGTGAAGTATTTCCATATGAATAAATACACCACATTACAAATTGAAATGAATCAAAATGAAATCATTGTAATTCTACAAGAACAGGAAGCAGGAACTTGTTGACAAACTCCACATACTGACTGCCAAAAAGTATATGGCCAGATTAAAAAAGAGCCAATAGGAATTACATATGGTTGTGTAAAGTTTCATCAATCTATTTATGGGAAAGGAAAACATAGAAAATGACTAAATGCCATGGCAGAATCTATTAACGTTATTGGACAAGGCACCATGAAGATTGCAGAGAGTACTGTTACATCTCTAGACACATGACATGACATACAAGTCAGGAAATAATATGCGTGTATTAGATGTGTTTAACCATTCTTATTTATATATATATATATATATATATATATATATATATAGGATCAGAAAGGCTGGTTGGAATTAAACTGAAAGTTAACTGAATTATACAACTATCCAATACAGAAAATAAGTTTAAAGAGTTTCTGAAATGTTCTGAGGGAGGTCTAGAAATAAAAATGCTGAAAGAAGTTGAAACAAAAGGTTAACTACAACAGATATCCATAGGAAAACATATAATCTTTCTTTTCATTTAAAGAAGAAATTAGCTTTTGTTTAACGCAGATGAACTGATAGCGCCAAATCAGTTGACAAAAATAGCTGCTGAAAAGCACACAGAATTTTCATTGACAATCATAAAGAGTAAGAAGGGGAATGTCTGTACAAGCTGAACTAATAGTTCAAAATGGTGGTCTATTGGAGGTAGAACATGGTGAAAGACTAGGTGAGACTTACAATAGTTATCACGAACACATATATATTCTGATAATAGAATAAGTTTTTAAAAATCATAAAGTCAACTGATGTTGTGAGTCAGGATGTGATCAGAGCATTAAAAACAATATTCTCCAGATGTGGTATTCCAGATGTGCTTGTATCATATCCACAGTATGCTAATGCTAAGTTAAAGCTTTTTCACAGCAATGAGTATTTTAGTGCATTACATCCTATCTGAACTATGCATGGATTAATGGTAAGGATAAGAGGGTAAAAAACACGAAAGCACTTGAAGACATCAAAGAGTATAATTGTCATATAGATTGTGATACAGCATTACTGTTATATAATAATAATTCACTACCAGACGTTTGTCGAACAAATGCTCTACTAGAGGGCTAAAAGAAGGATTCACTTACTTCATCATTTTTGTTTACTTCAGGGAATCAATACCAGGATTATGAGACTGAGACAAAATCATTAAACTAAAAATACTACAATAAGCATACCAAGACTCTATTTTGAAGGAAAGAGCTAAAGTAAGAATTCATGAGAGATGTTATGAGAGACGACCTGAAGAAGTTTGTTTTCAGGAAGCAAAAGCAGCCAAATTAATTTACTTTATCAACACTTTAGATAGCAAAATACTGAAAAAATATAGATCATCTGTTCAAAATGAATGTATCTTACACTGACTAGGAGAAACAATGTGACTGTCCAAAATAATTTACAGACATGGCTTTTGCAAAAGATGTTAGCAGAGATGTTCTAAACTAAAATTTTGAGAGGATATTATCAGGAACAATAAATTAAGCCCACCCAGAGAAGAGATCCCAGGTCCACAACTAGCAGTAGATGCTGCTGCTAAGTTTGTGCCCCGATTCTCAAAGTCGGTGTGATGAGGAACAGCACCGAGGAAGCCATTTTAGAACTATAAGAGTTCAAGAGCTGTTTTATTGTTTTCGAGATAAATTTTATCCAATATGCTATTCAATTTGATAATCTTTTAGTTATGTACTCACCATAACTTCAGATGTTTGGGATCCATCTCGCCTACATTCTGAACTGATGGGTTCGGAGTCGATCCCTCGGCTCCGACTCGGCATGCTTATGCTATAGAGAGAGGCCTCTCATTGGCTGAGCTATCTTTACCCCAGGATGCACCACCTCTAATCCCCCAGATCTTGTTTGTCCGCAATCATGCACACATGCACAACTAGATTATATAACATTGTTAGATGTTTCAAGATGAAACAACAGGATTCGGACCTTCTGATATCCTCTAATCTCCAAGGAAGGGGGAAGGAGGGTGGGTTATTAGGAATGTAGGCGAGATGGATCCCAAACATCTGAAGTTATGGTGAGTACATAACTAAAAGATGTTATGTGATCCTATCTCGCCTACATTCTGAACTGATGGGACAGCGTCCCTAGCACCTAAATCCTGGGTGGCTCATTGGACAACACTCCTGAGCACTGTGGAACCAAATGAAGCTCGTCCTCTAAATGCCACATCTAATTTGTAGTGGGAAATGAAGGTGTGCGGGGAAGACCATGTAGCCGCAGCACAAATGTCACTAATAGCAAGCTTAGAATGAAATGCTATCGAAGTAGCCATAGCCCTTGTAGAATGAGCCTTGACAGAGGTGGTAAGCTCTTTGTTAGAATAAACATAAGCTTGAGTAATACAGTCCCTGATCCATTTGGCAATAGTGACCTTTGTGACAGCTTTGCCCAATTTGTTATCTGCAAAGGATACAAACAACTGATCTGTTTTCCTTGTTTGTTTGGTCCTGTCTAAATAAAAACGTAACTGTCTGTGGACATCTAGTGTGTGGAATATGAACTCCGCTTTGTTAGAGTATTTTGGGAAAAAAACTGGAAGCTCTAACGATTGTTGTAAGCAGAAATTAGAACAAATTTTAGGGACAAAAGAAGGATTTTGCCTGAGGGATACTCTGTCTTTGTGAAAAACCAAGTACGGGGGTTTTACAGACAAAGCTTGAAGCTCTGATACTCTTCTGGCAGAAGTAATCGCCACCAGAAAGGCTGTCTTCCATGATAAGAACTTTACATCACATGTAGCTGCCGGTTCAAAGGGGTAAGAAGTCAAGGCGCGTAACACTATATCGAGATCCCATGGAGGTGCAGGATGAGAAATCGGAGGTCTTAATAGAGCAGCACCTTTCAAGAAGGTTTTACACAATCTGTTGCTCATTAAAGGTGGGTCTATGGATTCATGAAAATTAGAGATTGCTGCCAATTGTACCTTGATGGTAGAAACTGAAGAGCCTTGATTGAAAAGAGAAGTCAAAAATTTAGTACCTCTGCTACGGGAATAGAAATGGGGTCCAGGCCCTGGAGTTGAGCCCAAATAGCAAATCTTTTCCATTTGCTAGAATACAGTTTCTTTGTAGCCGACTTATGGGCCGAAGATAATATGTGTACAACATCTGGATCCAATGTATGACTCCTGACTATCGTCGGAAGAGGAGGAGCCAAGCCGTCAGTTTTAAGGTGTGTAGGGACTGGTGGAATAGTCCCGACTGGTGAACAAGTAGGTCTGGGATCTGATCCAGGAACCATGGACCTTCCAGGGCATGTCTCCGAAGATAGGGGAACCACACTTGACGAGGCCAGTAAGGAGCAATTAAGATAATTTTGCTCCCCAAGAGAGATGCCTTTTGAATCACCCTGGGAAGGAGAGGAACTGGAGGGAAGGCATAAAGCAAGCCGGTAGGCCAAGGATGGACTAATGCGTCCATGGGGCTCTTCCCCGGCGGGTTAGGAGAAGAACTCTTTGCACTTTGCATTCAGAGGAGTCGCGAAGAGATCGCAACACAGAACTCCCCATTTGCTGAAAATCTGACTTGCCACTATTATATTCAGTGACCATTCGTGAGGAGAGAGGATGGTTCTGCTCAATCTGTCGGCTATCACATTGGACTTGCCTGGTATGTGACTAGCCACTAGGAAGCGTTTGGTCGAGACTGCCTATTCCCAAACTCTCATGGCTTCTCTGCAAAAAGGATAGGATTTGGTCCCTCCCTGTTTGTTCAGGTACCAGACAACTGACATGTTGTCTGAGTGAACAGCAATTACGCCCTGAGGGAGATAATCGTGAAGGGCTTGAAGGGACAGAAGCACTGCCCTCATTTCTAAGACGTTGATATGAAGCAAGGTCTCTTCCGAGTGCCATTTGCCTTGGACTGACCTGCCCAGGGAATGCCCCCCCCCACCCCGTCTGGGAGGCGTCCGTGGTCAAAATGGCCGTCGGAGGGGGTAGAACAAAGGGTCGCCCCTGATCCAAGTTGGAGGGCACTAGCCACCAGCGAAGGTCCCGTTTGCAAGATTCCGTGATCCATATGAGGTGACTGAGAGGGAGTTCCTGGAAGGACCACTGAGCTGAAAGAAGCCACTGAAGAATTCTCATGTGTAACCTTGCCAGGGGAACTAGAAGAACCGTGGCGGACATGGATCCTAATAGCTGCAGGACCATTCTGGCTGGGGCTTTGGATCTGGGAAGTAAGGCTCGAACTTGAGCCTGTATGGTTAATATCCTGTCTGTAGGTAGATAGACCCGCATTTGGTTTGAGTCTATCTCTACCCCTATGAATCTTATGCGTTGAGATGGCAGCAACACAGACTTTAGCCAATTGAAGGTGATTCCAAGGGAATTGCCCAGTGATATAGTGGCTTGTAGGCTCATAATAGTAGATGCTTGGAGGTGGCAGTTAGGAGCCAGTCGTCTAGATACGGAAACACCTGGAATCTTAGACTTCTCAGGTGAGCAGTCACGACCGCCAAACATTTGGTGAACACCCTGGGGGCTGTGGTGAGACCAAAGGGCAGCGCACGGAACTGAAAATGACTGCCTCCTAGGCTGAAGCGCAGATGTCTCCTGGACGCTTGATGTATCATGATATGGTAATAAGCGTCCTTGAGATCTATGGAGCACATCCAAACACCCTTCTCCAGCAATGGGAGAATGTTTTGTAGGGTGACCATTCGGAACTTGGACTTTCTGACTGAACGGTTTAGGATGCTGAGGTCCAAGATGGGCCTCAAGTCCCCGGTCTTTTTTGGCACCAAAAAGAATCTTGAGTAAGTCCCTAATCCGATCTGGTCTGCGGGGACCAGTTGGATGACTCCTTTTTGCAGCAGCTTTGAGACTTCTGAGGCTGCGATATCCCGTTGACTGGGTGGCAGGTCCGGGATTTTTCCGGGCTGAGGGGGGGGGATGAGAGAATGGGATGGAGTAACCTCCGGCTATAATCCGAAGCACCCATCGGTCCTGAGTGATACCTTCCCAGGCCTTTAGGTGCTTCGAGAAAAGACCCCCGACTGGCTCTGGAGCTGCACAGCCGGGCAATCCCTCAGGGACTATGGAATGCTGAAGAGCCACGAAAGGACTCGCGGTCTCCAGTGTTGCGAGGGCCTCTGCCGCCTCTGGGACGGCATCTTCTGGAAGAATTTCCCCCTCCTCTGCCTCTGGAAGGGGAATCCTCCTGCTGAGAGGGGTAAGGCTTCTGAGATCTACGGAACCACATTTTCCCTCCTCTTTTAGCCTTGGGATAAGGCCGAAAGGGAGTGGAAAATCGTGCCCCTACGGCAGTCAGAGTCTTACCCTCCTGTTCACAGTGGGTTAGTGTGTCCTTTACCTTGGGTCCAAACAGGGAGGACCCATCAAAGGCGTCGGCAAAGGAAGACTTAAAGGCCTCCGTGAAATGACACAGGCGGAGCCAGGCTTGTCTCCGTAGAGCAATGCCTGTACCCGCCACTCTACTCGCCCCTTCGGCCGCATAAGAAATGAGCCTCATGGACGAGTTCGAGATGGACGACATTGTAGCCAGCTGAGAGCCAACCATCTGGGCCAGCTCCTCAGGCAGGTTACCCAAGAGGGTATCGGATAGCTCCTTAATCAGATCCCTCTGAAATCTGGTAAAGTGTGTAAGGTAGTTCAAGGACCTCAGTGTAAAGGCCGCTGAACTGAGGGTGCGCTTTCCGTACCGATCCATGCTCCTGGACTCCTTGTTAGGAGGGTGGACGGACATCGAAGCCTCTGCTACATCTTGCTGGGTAGCAGATGCCACCACCAAAGCATCTACAGCCACACCTTTTGTTAGGAATTCTTTTTCAGGGGGCGCCGAAAGGAACTTATTCGGACGAGCAGGCACCGGTTCCACAGAGTCTGGGTGTTCCCATGCCCTTCGACAGATCAAATCCAAGAGCTCATCGAAGGGCGGAGACACCCAGGAGGCGGAGGGCTGAGCCCCGAAGGCCTTCAGGAACACCGACTCATCAGCAGAGGGAGGTTTGGACTGCCAGCCGCCTCGTTGTTTTAGGGCTTCAAGGATGTCTGCAAAGGAGACATCATCCGAGGACGACTTAGGGGACCCCTCTGCATCATCGAGATCAGTGTCGGATGTTAGAGACTCATCAGGGGAGTCAACGTGCTTCCTCTTGCACGATCTTTTCCTGGGGGGTTCTTCCGAAGAGGCTTCAGAAGGACCTCCAGGAGGGGGAGAAACCCCAGCGGGGGTAACTTGAGGCCCCGGGGCTCTGCTGTCTAAGGACAGGGGGACTGCCAATGACCCAGTTTCCGTATGCGGGGAAGGAGCTGGGGAAACCGCGGAGGTAGCCAAGGAAGATTTGGCTAATGCACTCCTCATAGCCATGAAGGCGGGACCACCAGAATCCTGGGAGGGTCCCACCTCCGTGGCCACGACAGTGGACGGCACTCCCGCCGCCGACGCACCAAGAGGGAGACCTGGGACCGAAAGCATCAATCCCGAAGCCTCCCCCCAGGGCCGAAGGAAGAAGTCCGTGTACTGAACTCCGACCCAAGAGCCGGAGTTGGAGCAAGGGTCGGGCCTGACCCTAACACCTCCACAGGTTCCACCAGCACCGGCTCCAATGGTGCCAAAGCTGTTGGAGGAGGAATCACAGTAGGGGAGTGGACCATCGGCTCCGAAGCCGAATGGGCTGGAGCCGAAACTAGCTTTTGGAACACCGGAGACTGGAAGAGTCGAAGGAGTACCCTGTCGATGTCCGAATCAGACATCTTGGATGATCTAGAGGACACCGATCGGGCCCGAACCGATTTCTCCATCGGCTCCGAAGGGCTCGGGGACCGGCTCCGAAAGGACTCAACAACTATCGGCTCCGAGGAAGATCTCAAGGAAATTTCCCTCGGTGCCGATAAGGACTTCGGCTCCGAGGGGGAAGAGTCTGAGCCGGTAACCCTTATCGGCTCCAATATCAGTGGAGCCGATGAGGGTGACCCGCCTCTCGATGCCCCAGACCTCGGCTCCGAAACCAGAGGAGTCGAGGCTGGAGGCACCGAGGCAGACCGTTCCAACCTCGGCTCCGAGGTCCGTGGAGCCGATGGAGAAGTCTGCTTAGATTTTTTAGCGGTTGGTTCCGACTGACTGGTCGGAGCCGACGCTTTCTTCTCTTTAGAAGGAGACGGAGAGGAAGATAAAGCCTCCTCGAAGGAAGGCTTGATTAATCCCTTGAGGATTAATTTGTTCTTCCTCTCCTGGAGGACTCTTGATGAGAAAGCGTGGCACACACTACACGATTCTTGTAGGTGCTTGGCACCTAAGCAATAGACGCACGAGGAGTGGTCATCCGTTATGGACATTTTAAAACCACACCTCGTGCACTTCTTAAACCCGGAGGGTTTGTGTTCTTTAGACATAACTGTTTTACCACAGAAGCTATCTAAGAGAAAAATTACTAAACTTAGTCAAAGGTAAAGTTAAATTTGTTAAATTCAACAAATTTAACTAATTTAACAAATTTAACAAATATATTTATTTATTTATTATTTTTTTTTTTTTTTAACACTAAACAGTTAAACAGACAGAAAAAAGAGAGAAAGAGAGTCAAGACCCTCTAACTTAAATGGGTACTTGACCCAAGAAAGAGACACTAGTAGCAAAGCAACAGGGGAAGGCCCCTCTAACTAAAATGGGAAACCTTCCCTGACTAAAAAAATCACGAATTTCTCAACAGAAATTAACCAATCACACTTATATAACAACAATAGCTGTTAAAACAGCTTTTGGGTTCAAAGTAAGGAAATTTGTGACAGGAAAAAGCCTAAATAAATAGTACCTAGCCCAGCCAAGTTGAGACCACGTCTAAGCTTGTTAGCGGCAAACGAGATCTGGGGGATTAGAGGTGGTGCATCCTGGGATAAAGATAGCTCAGCCAATGAGAGGCCTCGCTCTATAGCATAAGCGTGCCGAGTTGGAGCCGAGGGATCGGCTCCGAACCCATCAGTTCAGAATGTAGGCGAGATAGGATCACATAACATCTAATGCTACTAAGGAAAACAAAGTTTTGAAAATAATGTAGTTTCGTAACTCATTAACAAGTACGTGATGTGGAATGTCACACCTTTAGCAACCTTGTCTGAAAAAATCAACTTAAAAGTATGACTGCTTGCTGATATATTAGATCACTGCTATACTTTCTAACTGAAAATACAGTTTTCTTAGGAGAAAAATATTCTGAAACATGCATAAAATTAGGACCACCATCCTCATCTGCAAAGGCACTAAGGAGGACCACGTTTCTTGGGCTGCTCATCCTTCAAAGTAACTTCCCCATGCAAGGGAAGATGCATGTGATGATTTTGGCTGCAGAATTTAACAAGGGAAAATGCTTTCCAGTAAAAATCTGACGGGGAATGGTCATCTATTCAAGCTGTTATTTGTAAACCCTGGATTATTTCAACACAGCAGACTGAATATCGTATGCCTGATAGCACAGATACAGGATACAGTGAAGGATCATCATATGAAACTGGCAAAAGGTAACATGAAAATGGAAATTGCTATCAGGCACAGACATAAAGCTTTGAGACGTACCAGATGTGAGGCATGGTGACATTAGGAGCAGGTGAAATGTCTCCAGACAACTCTAATTTCTCCCTAGAAGTAAATTGGTAGGCATGTTTTGCTGTCTAGAATAATCTACAAAAGTTAACACAAGGGAATGATTGAATCTGGGACTTGGAAAAGTTCACAATGAATCCCATGGAATAACAAATGAAGCACAGACTCCCTCAGTTTGAATGATTCTATCTAGATGTTACATCCAGAAGTCAGTTGCCTAATTTGGGAAACAACTTGCTTGTGGTCTACTTCTAATATAAATAAACGTCATGAGCACTGTGGGAGTGGAGTGTATGCATAAAGAGAAGTCTGAAACTGTTAATGACTGGCTCCTATTCAGAACTTCAAAACTGCTAGGAGATCTTGATGTGGAGGTACAAATCTTGAAGATAAAAACAGTACTTCCACTTTACTCTGAATGAGCACAGAAAGAGTGATTGAAGGGCTTTTTCACTTTCTTCCTTATCTGATGTTTCTGACATGGTAGAAAGACTGTTAAGAGCAAAGATGGTGAACAGGAGTGTAGAAAAATGGAAATAAATAGAACTTGTCTTTCCCTCCCTCATCCAGATCTCCCTGGTTATATCAAATTAAGCTGGGATATATAGGCAGAATACCCCCCAGCCTCCTTCACAGATATATGGTCAGGAAGATAATCAAGCCACTCCAATATAGCAACAAGGCACATCTTTTCCAGAAATCTCTTTAATAGCACTCTGGAGATGACAACTTCCTTGAAACCAAAAATAACTCCTTTATCTACACCAACAGCCCTGGTGGACCACAGACATAGAGAGTTTTTGGAAGGCTGCTGCCTCCTGCAGCTGATGCTGGCATGTTGGTCTCTCTAGTTTCGCTCACTGGACCAAAAAACAAAAAGTCTTTTAATGGGAAATCTAGAAAAGTAGTTTTGATCTCGTCAGTGAATTTAGTCAAATGCAGCCCGGAGTGCCTGTAAATAACTGAGTAATGCCCTACTATGCCTTATAGGTTCATGGCTAATTACTAGGCTAGCTGACCCTGTGGGCCATTTTTAAGCCTAGCCAATTCTCCTCTCAAACATGAGACTCAAACTTTGTGTCTGTGAGGTAAACAGCTTAACTAGCATACTAACACCCCATAAGGTTATATCATTACAGATTTCAGCCAACAATCCCTGGCTTAGGAGGCCAATGCCTTTGGTATTAGGCCACTGGGGCCTTAAAGAGTGACCTATTCCCATACCAGGAGTCGAACCCAGGCCACCTGGCTGAAAACCAGGAATCCTAATTGCTAGACCATATGGGACATCCCTGGCCCATAAGCCATTCTGCTGTTACACTGGCCACATGGGAAATAAGGTTGTTTTCTGTAACACAGATGGAAGACTATACCTTAATGGCAGCCTTTAAAGAACCATCAGAAAGCCCATCTGCACACACTGCAATCTATTTTAGAATTCAGTGGAAATACAGAACATGGGTGAAGAAGTTCCTTGCCCTCGGGGACAAAAACAGGATGCATGCATTCACTTTCTGAATTTATTTATTATCCTATCTGTCCTGGCTGTCTATCAGGGGGTGGTCAAAGCCAGACTTAGAGCACTAGTATTCTTACTCAGGGTCACAACAAAGACTGTAATGTTTGGCTTTATCCCTGCCCATATGGAACAGTCTATGAGAAATCAGAAAGTCCATAACATCTTGTAAGGAAATGGGACCACAGTATCAGGGTGTCTTTGCAGCTATTTATGTATTTATGTATGTGTATATGTATGCGCTTATTTTACACTTGTTAAATGGGCAACTGAACACCTCCAAGGACCTTTTACAGCAACATCCAAAGCAAACATTACAAGTTGAAATATTCTAAAAATGTACAATACTACATATATGTAAACAGGTTGCAGAACTTCACTCTTCACATTCAGGTCACATACAGACAGGTAGCAGAACGTCACTCTTCAGGAACAGATCACATAAAGCTAGGTAGTGGATCTTCCCTCTTCATGCACATGTCACATACAAAGAGGTGTCAGAACTTCACTATTCATACATAGGTCACATACAAGCAGGTAGTGGAAATTCACTCTTCATGCACAGATCACATGAAATGGTGGCAGTCATGTACAAGAAGTGCCACAGCATCATCTGTCATGTTTAATACAGTTTGCAATATTAAAATGTGTAGATAGTAGTAGTCACAGGTAGGCAATGCTATGTTTTAAGGTGCTAAGCAAAGGTGATCACTGCAGGTACAGCTGAGCAGTACACAATTAAACAAGCAGTACAGTAGAAGGGATAGCTCTGATGAACTGCTATGAGTAGTGATGGGCATTCTCTAACATACTTGTCAGAGATTAGACTGGATCTGGGGATCAGCTCTCTCTTTGCTGCATCATCTACAGAATTTCCCCAAACTTGGAGTCATCAGAAAGAAATGGAGGCGAAGCACACCCACCTTTTTTTTCCACCACATCCTTGGATGGTGGATCTAATAAAAGTTCAAAATACTCAGTCATTCAAGACCCTCTCTAGTTTTCTTCAGAGGAAAGTCTTAAACACTAAAGAGGCCTGTGTCTTGTTAGTAGAATTAATACCTTTAGGATGACTTTGAGCAATGAGAACTTGAATGGAGAATGCTGAGAAGCTACATATCATGAAAGAATCCTGAAGGAGTTAAAATGCATGTATAAATAAATAATCCTACAAGGAAATCTAACCTTTCCTGACCACAGTGAAATGGACTTGCATGTATAGTATCAGTATTAAGGGCATTGTTATACCCAGGGAACAATGAACACAAGTTGAGTAAGCAGTGGCACAAGTGAGATTTGGAGGCATGCATGAAGGCTGCCAGCCCAGCTTACTGGAATTTTGTAAATTATTCCATGTTATTTGTGAATAGTAATATGGTTTGTATGCTTGTCTTACAAATGTAAGAAAACTATATGTTATGTTAAACTGTATGATATGTGCTGAGCTTCAAGAATGTAACCACAGTGTACCCTACTGGAAAAGAACAGAGTTAACTTGCAAATGCTAAGAAAATAAGTGAATTGTTTACAATGGTGTTTATCTCAGCTAGGAGACAGAATGTCTGCAGCTAGAAATTCTTTCTATTATCTGGAAACAGAAATAATGACAGGTTTCAAAGGTAAAAGCATGTAACTGTTTTACAACTTCCAGTTCAAGGAGAACTCCTAAGAGATAATTATTTTTGACACAGAGGTGCTAAAATTTTAAGTTTCTGTTAGCCTGGGAACTGACGGCAGAGGTGTCAAATAGTGATGTCATTCAGCTAACCCAGCAGTAATGTGCATTATTCATTTAAGAACCTCCCTCAGAGAACGTCTGTGCATTTAGTATTTGTCTTTGGGCCTAGAAACATCCATTCAGCACTTGCATTTGCCTGGCTCTGTAAGTAAGTCATTTAGGGCATAGTATCTCTTGGATATAGATTAGAAATGCAGTAAAGAGTAGTTTAGATGTTTTCTGCATTTATGTGAGACTGCCCTGCAATGTTGTTTTAAAATATTTCCTATGATTATGAACTCTGTTGTCACTGTGTTGAGTTATTGAGTATTGTCTTGTTCTTTTATTATTCATTATTAAATATATCTAAACCTTTTAATTGTGACTGGTTTGTTTAGAGATATTTAAGATCTTAGAGTACTTGCATATGTATTTGGTGACACTGTATAGGCCACTCCTAAATAGCCTTGCTGTTGGTCACACAACCATTTGGATAATAGTAACATTACTCAGTAGAATTGGTCACCCTTTGGGAAGGGCCTTATAGTAGCTTTTAAGTAGAGCTGGGTGGTGGCAGTGATAATTACCTTTTAGTCTGGGCACAAGGGTCATCGCTAATAAACCTGTGCCAGCCGTCCCCAGGAGCATTTGTGTGTTTGTATATAAATCAAATGTCAATGTGTATGTGTGTGTCAGCTATTTGGGCAGGGACACGAAGCACTGGTTGGACAGAGAGGGTGCTTGAGGTTTTGGTTTGACCACTTGGCTGAGATCTTAACCCTATAGTTGCGCCAGTGGGGAGTCTTACTGGGGATCTGGAGAGAAAGAAAAAAAAACAGTCCCAGACTCACTACAATTTCTCTTAAGAGCCCACAGAGATTACACTTACACAATGGCACTAAATATACAGAACCAACTGATATTGCCAACATCCTGGCAGATAGGTTCAGTGCTAACTTTACCACTATCTCACCCCCTAAAAGGCCTATCTCTATTCTGGAAGAATCCAGAGTTCTTGTAATCACAGCAGCACAGGTAAAAAACACACTCTCCAAAGTCAAGAACACAGCATCCATGGGACCTGACAACATCCCAGGCTGCATTCTACACAAACTACAGGATGAACTGGCACCCCACCTAAGCACCATGTTCAATCATAGCCTCACCTCAGGCTATATGCTCACTGAATGGTGCACAGCGATTGTTATCCCACTCCACAAAGGGGGAGCCACCACGGACCCTGGGAACTACCACCCCATTAGCCTAATGAGCCTGGTCTGCAAGGCCATGGAACGTATCATCATGGAACTTATAAACAAAGACATTGGTAATCTCCAAACTCTGGACCCCACCCAGTTCAGGTTTGTAAAAGGCAGATCATGTCTTCTAAACCTGACAGACGTCTCTGAAGCAGTCACCAAAGCCGTAGACGAGGGTAAGGTGGTTCACACAGCCTATCTAGATCTCGCCAAGGCGTTTGACATCATCCCCCACTCTGAAATTACAGATAAACTCACTAAATTAGGTATAAATCCCTATGTCACAAGATGTGTTGCCAACTGGCTCACTGACAGAACCCACACTGTGAAAGTAGCAGACTCCAAATCCTACTTCAGACCAGTGACAAGTGGAATACCACAGGGTTCAGTCCTGGGTCCTCTCCTGCTTGGTATCTACTTTTCTGAAGTACAGGCTAACACAGAAGGTCTTTGGCTAATGAAGTTTGCAGATGACTGCAAACTAGGAGCCATAACCAAAACTCCTAATGATGTGGACATCCTACAAAAGGGCCTCACTGAGACAAATGCCTGGTGTCAAAGTCATGGCATCAAGCTCAATGCCAAAAAAGTGCATTGTCATCTCCTTTGGTAAAACCTCTGTACCCATGAGCTACCACATAGGTGGTAGTCTACTTAACACTGAAAGTGTGATAAGAGACCTTGGGACACAGGTGGACAGTAGTCTCTCCTTTGATAATCACATTGCCACAGTAGTCAGGAAATCCTTCTACGTGACACACCGCATCACAAAAGGTTTCTCATCCAGGAAAAAAGAGGTCATTGTTCCCCTCTACTTGTCAGTCATTAGACCCATTATAGGGTAAAACGCCCCACTTGGTATGTACCTCACAAGAAATCTACAACTGGAAAGGCCACAGAAATACCTCACAAAGAGGATTACAGGCCGTCTCAAAAAACTCCAGCTTTACTCTGTCGCATATCGTCTACTCAGAGACGATCTCTGCCTAACATACAAAGCTATGTCACACCCAAAGCATGCTCCAGTTAAAGATATCCCAGTCCCTCCGAGCTACATGCTGCAGGGACCTAAACCTTGTCACCACAATAATCAGAACATGCTGGAGGGATAGATTCCTGTCCCGGAGACTCCCCATACTCTGGAACTACCTATCTATATCAAACAAAGCTCCTCATTAGCACTCTTCAAGAAAAATCTTGATGATTGGATGGGAAACAGGAAATTCACCTGGGGGATCACCTCTGAGGCTTTGCTCGACAGGGGCACAGGAAAATAATTTTCTTGGGTGGCAAAAGCCAGGATACCTTTTTAATAAGGTGTATATAGGCTCTAGGGCCAATAGCCTAGTACCTACCTATAAACCTATGAACCTGTGTGCGTGTACTTGTCATCCTCCCAATGTGCACGTCCCTCACTGGTGTTAATGATGAGGATTGAGGCTCCTTGATTACTGGGCCAGTGCAGGGGCATCACAGCATGATACCAGTATCATGGATGCACAGCAGGCTAACACTGAGTATGCTAACAATGGCATTTTTATAACCAGTGGACAGTAAACACAAGGTGAGTAAACAGTGGCACAAATGAGGTCCAGAGGCATGATACCAGTATCAGGGATGCACAGCAGGCTAACACTGAGTATGCTAACAATGGCATTGTTATAACCAGTGGACAGTAAACACAAGGTGAGTAAACAGTGGTACAAATGAGGTCCAGAGGCATGATACCAGTATCATGGATGCACAGCAGGTCAACATGGGGTATACTAACAATGGCATGGTTATAACCAATGGACAGTAAACACAAGGTGAGTAAACAGTGGCACAAATGAGGTCCAGAGGCATGATACCAGTATCATGTATGCACAGCAGACTAATGCTGGGTATGCTAACACTGTGGGTCAACATCAGCTATCACCAAATCTGATAACATTGATGCTATGAATCTGTGGAAAATAACATCACTTGGACTGATTCATGCCCCAACACAGGTGGAACTAACATCACTGTATTTTATTTTATATTTGTATTTTGCTGACTGGGTGAATGGACAGATTTAAGGGCCCTTTTCAGTCATGACCTTGGTGCACTGAACAGTGTAACACGGAATGTAAATTTTAACAGTAGGTTACAGTAATACAGGATTTAAGACAAAGAACACAGCATCCATGGGACCTGACACATGCTATTTCTACAGCTGGTTGCACAGGATATGTTAGTCAAAATGAAAAGGTACCAAAACAGTGATGTGCTAGAATGATTCTTAAAATTTCAGGTAGCATAAATATACATTATCTATCCATCTATCTATCCATCCATCCATCTCTGATACTAAGAAACTTAATGCCAGGAATCTTAGGTAAGCATGTGTCACAAAGAGGTGTGCAACATTGTTTTAATTCCTTTGGTTCTACAACTGTTAAATGTTAGTCATCATGATGGTGACATCATTAATAACACAGAAAAAAATAAATACAAATGGATTTCCATACTGAATACAAGACTGAATTACATTTTTAATCTTAAACACAAACTAATTCAGTATTGTGTCATCTGATCCAACTATCTAATACAATACTCCACTAACACTTTCCTTTTTGCAACTCTGTACTATCCTTGAGGTATTAGCATATAACCTTTTTTATTCACAGATAATTTTAATTTTTGTTAGTATTGTACAAAAATATGTAAATCTTTTGATTTATTTGTGAATTATGCACACCAAAAATATTTGCTAGCTTACATGACACATGCAGTTTTGTTGCAGTGCTTTTTTCCCCAAGTCTTCCTCTGAAAATGGGTTTCAGCCCATTGGGACCTTCCTTATCAACAAAGACAAATAAATATGCTGATTTCCTGTGTGGTTTTAGCTTGTAAAAGCACCTGGAGTTCAAAAGCTATAATTGCTAAGTGTTATATGTCAGTAGATTCTATTGTTTTTTCTTTTGTCTGGATATTTTGTGGAGTATGTTGGATACCCTGGTTGGTGCTTGTTATCTGCTAAAACAAGTATAACATTTTTCACTAACCAAAAATAGAAGTTATGTTCTTACCATAACGTTCCATGTTAGTTGTCTTCTTCTCGCCTTCTTCTTGCTGGATGGGTTCGGAGCCGACCTCGGCTCGACTGCCACTCTAAAAGCTCGAGAGTTGGTTCCACCGGCTCGAGGCTCCCCTTATATCCCACAATGCTAGGCGAGAGTTACCTCAGATCTCGTTTGTAAGCTAACCCCAGCTTATAATAGTAACAGTATAACTGTAAACAGAGTCCACCTCTAACAACAGGAAGAAAGAAGGGTGACCTACATCCTGAACCAGGAAATATGCATAATAGCATATATCTAAGAAAGAGGTGGTAGAAAGAGAGGTCATAATCACAACTCCTCTAGGTCTGTCCAGGCCAGGGGGAAGGAGGGTGGGACGCAAGAAGAAGGCGAGAAGACAACTAACATGGAACGTTATGGTAAGAACATAACTTCTATATGTTAAGTTGTCTATCTCGCCTTCATTCTTGCTGGATGGGACCGCGTCCCTAGCACCTTGTCCCGGGTGGCCTAACGGAACAGACTCCTGAGAACAGTGGAACCAAAGTTAGCTCTATGCCTAGAAGCTAAATCCAACTTATAATGAGAAATGAAAGTGTGAGGAGTAGCCCAAGTAGCTGCTGCACAAATGGTGTCAATAGGCAGTCTGTCTTGGAAGGCTAAAGAAGTAGCCAAAGCTCTGGTGGAATGGGCCTTAGGTTTATTAGGCAGCTTTTGATGTCTAATTTCATATACAAGTGAAATCAAAGATGTTAGCCATCTGGATAATGATACCTTTGAAACTGAAAGTCCCTTTCTGCTTTCCGCATAGGAGACAAAAAGCTGATCAGATTTTCTGAACTGTTTTGTTCTATCCAAGTAGTACCTCAATTGACGGTGAACATCCAGGCAGTGTAATTTTTGTTCAGACCTATTGGAGTATTCTGGAAAAAAGACAGGTAGATCAATGCTTTGATTTAGATTTGACGTCGAGACCACCTTAGGCAAAAGGACGGGTTAGTTCGTAAGGATACTCTGTCCTTATGAAACAAAAGATAAGGAGGACGACAGCTGAGTGCTTGAAGCTCTGAAACTCTTCTAGCTGATGTAATAGCTACCAGAAAAGAGTCTTCCATGATAATAATTTTAAAGAACAGGAGACTGCAGGTTCGAAAGGGGGAAGAATCAAAGAAGCAAGAACTAAATTTAGGTCCCAAGGAGAAGGAGGATTTCTTATAGGAGGTCTGAGAAGAAAAACTCCTTTCAAAAGGCTTTGCAAAGCTTCTGGGACATTAAGGCAGATTCAGAAATACCCACATGAAAGTTACAAATAGCTGCCAATTCAACTTTAAGTGTAGGGGAGATGAACCTGCATGGAAGAGTTCAGCTAGAAAATCAAGGACTAATTGGATGGAAGCAGTGAAAGGATCTATGTCCTTTCCTTGAGCCCAATATGTGAAGCGTTTCCACTTACTCAAATAAATCTTCCGAGTGGAAGATTTATGGGAAGCTATCAAAATATCTCTAACAGAGTGAGATAATTGAGGAAGCCTGGCTAAGGTTGGAACTGGAGGAACCAAGCAGTGAGGTTCAGAGAGGGGAGGGAGCGATGAAACTGACCCGACTGATGGATCAAAAGATCTGGAACTAGGTCCAGATTCCACGGTCGCTCCAAAAGAAAACGATGTAGAAAGGGGAACCACACTTGTCGAGGCCAGTAAGGGGCAATGAGGATCAATGAGGCCTTCTGAGCGATAGCTTTCTGTATCACTTGAGAGATTAGTGGGAAGGGAGGAAATGCATACAGAAGTCCCGGGGCCAAACTTGGACTAGGCGTCTCTGCTGGGTTGGCCTGGTAAAGGGAATAGAGTGAAATATTCTCTGCACTTGCTGTTTTGGGGAGTAGCAAAAAGATCGCAGCAAGGCTGACCCCACTTGAGAAAAATTTCTCTCACTACAGAGTCTTTCAGAGACCACTCGTGAGGCATGAGTATAGCTCTGCTCAACTTGTCCGCAATTTGATTGGACTTTCCGGGGATGTGCGTTGCTATCAGAAACCGCTGAGAAGAAATCGCCCATTGCCACAGTCTGAGTGCTTCTCGACACAGGGGGTATGACCTGGTTCCGCCTTGTTTGTTGATGTCCCACACTACAGACATATTGTCTGTTTGGATTGCAATCGTTCCCAAGGGAAGAGAGTCTTGAAGGGCTTGCAACGCTAAAAGCACTGCTCTCATCTCCAGAACATTTATGTGCAAGTGGCATTCGTTTGGTTGCCATGTGCCCTGGACCGTCCTGCCCTGATAATGCCCCCCCACCCGATCAGGGAGGCATCCATTGTCAGAGTAGCAACCGGAGGAGGTGGAACAAAGGGTCTTCCCAACAAGAGCTGAGGGAAGACATCCACCACATGAGATGATTTTGCACGCTTGCGTGATCATAATGGTGTGAGACATTGGAAGTTGCTGGTATGACCATTGAGAAAAGAGCATCCATTGAAGGATCCGCATGTGGAATCTGGCTAATGGAAGCAGAGGTATGGCCGCTGCCATAATTCCCAACACTTTCAGAACTAACCTGGCTTTGATTCTGTTGTTGTTGAAAAGGAGTGATACCAGTTTGTGAATGTCTGTTATTCTCTGATGTGACATGTTTACTGTATCTAGATTTGCGCCTATGTAGGTAATAGTACGACAAGGCGACAAAACAGACTTTTCGCAATTTATTGAAATACCCAGCTTTTGACAAATGCGAAAAGTGTAATCCCTGGCCATCAGAAGGAGATGCTTGGTGGGAGCTGTGAGGAGCCAGTCGTCCAAATATGGAAACACCTGGAATCCTTGTCGTCTCAGGTGAGAAGCTACCACTGCCATGCATTTGGTAAACACCCGGGGGGCAGTGGTGAGACCAAAGGGCAGGGCCCTGAACTGAAAATGACTGGTTCCCAGCCTGAAGCGGAGGAATCTTCTGGAGCGTCTGTTCATTTTATGTGATAGCACGCATCCTGAAGGTCTATAGAGCACATCCAGTTTCCTTTGCCCAAAAGGGAAGGATGGATTGCAGCGTGACCATCCGAAATCTTGTTTTCTTGACTGATCTGTTCAAGACACTGAGATCCAAAATTGGTCTCCAGTCCCTGTTTTCTTTGGAACTAAAAAGAACCTTGAGTAGATTCGGATCCTTGCTGGTCTGCTGGAACTGGCTGAATTGCTCTTTTGCAAGCAGTTTTGAAATCTCCAAAACCGCTAGATCCCTTTGAGCGGTGGAACATCTGGAAGGGATTTTTGACTGATTTGGAATGCGAAAAAGGGGATAGAATAGCCTTGAAATGATGGACTGTACCCATTTGTCTTGAGTCAGGGATAGCCAGGCTTCTGGGTACAGTGACAATCTTCCCCCGACTGCCTCCCAAGATGGGCAGTCGGGCAACACCTCAGGGGTGCTGAAAGGGCTTGTCAGGAAGGCTTCCCGATTGCCCTGGTTCTGCGGACCCCTGCCCCTAGGCGGCGTCTACCATTGTTATTCCGCCTCTGCCTCTGGCGGGAAGCGACTCTGTCGTCAGGCGAAGTCCCTTGAGATTGTTTACGGAACCACATCTTTCCACCTTTCTGGCCTTTGGGGTAAGGCCTAGAAGGAGTAGAAAAACGGACTCTGACGGCAGAAAGGGTCTTGCCATCAGTTTCGCACCTAGTCAAGGTTTCTTTCACTTGAGGACCAAAGAGGGATGATCCATCAAATGGTGAGTTAGTGAAAGACGTCTTGAAGGGTCCATAAATTGCATAGCCGCATCCAGGCATGCCTACGTAAGGCCACACCTGTCCCTGCGGCTCTGCTCGCTCCATCAGCCGCGTAAGAAAGAAGGCGCATGGAGGAGTTGGTTATGGAGTTAAGGGTAGCCATCTGCGTGTTCATCTTATCTTGGAAACCCGCAGCTGTAGGGTCCTTTAACATTTCACTCGCTTCCTTGATCAAGTCCCTTTGAAGGCGAGTAAAATGGCACAGGTAGTTCAGCGAGCATGGTAAATGTCGCTGACGAGAACATCCGCTTCCTGTACCTGTCCATGGACCTAGATTCCTTGTTAGGTGGATGGACAGGTACTGAAGGATCAGCTAGCTCCTTCTTAGTGGCAGCAGCTACCACCATAGCATCCACAGAAACTCCTTTTGTTAAGAACTGTTTGTCTGCTGGTGCCGTTATGAACTTGGAGGGTCTCCTGGGAGTGGGGTCCACTGAATCAGGAGCCGTCCATGCCTTCTTAGCAACCACCTGCATGAGGGGGTCAAGGGGAGACACCCAGGAGGTGGAAGGGCGAGAGCCAAGCGCCTCAAGATACACAGATTCGTCCTCCGAAGGGTTGAGGGCTGGCCAATTTCCCTCTGTTTGAGGATCTCCAGAATGTCTGCAAATGAGACATCTTCAGAAGGGGCAGGGGAACCCTCAGAATCATCCAAATCTGTGTCTGGCGTGATGGACTCAGGTGAGTCAATGTGTTTCCTCTTACACTTCCTCTTCCGAGGGGCTCTTCTGCCAAATCAGGAGAGGCCTCGGAAGAGGACGAAATCCCACAGGGGGTTCCTGAGGAGCTGGCTCTCTGCGGTCCGGGATGAGGGAGTGAGTCGACTTAACCTGAGGCACTGTAGAGGGAGGGGCGGGCGGAGCCGACTGTGGAGTAGAGCCAGGCTCTACCACACTCCGCATGACCTCGACTGCACCCCTGTCAGGCAGAGCCAGAGGTCCCGCTCCGAAGCTAAGAAGGCCCCTCGGCACCGACAGTGATGGCTGCGAGGCCGATGTCGGAGGCGAACTCACCAGCGCCGAAGCACCGAGAGGGAGAGGGGGTCGGACAAGGGTCGATGCCACTCACCCCTCGAGCCGACGAGGAAGTCCGGCGCCGAGATTCTTCCAAGGAAGAAATTGGAGCCGGCGGAGCCGAAGACAATTGTATCGGCTCCGCCGGTATCAGAGTCTCGGTTCCGACGCGACCCGGCTCCGAGCTCAAGAGAGTCGAAGGAGGAAGATGTTGATGGACCGGGGCAGGCATCGACTGATGAGTCGGTCTCTGAAGCATCTGGGCCAGTGCCTCGGACTTAAGAAGTCGACTCACTACCCTCTGAAGGTCATGATCTGACAGCCTCGATGACCTAGAGGAGTGAGATCTTTGGCTCCGTTCAGACAGCAGGGGAGATCCTGGAGCCGAATGAACGGAGCCAAGAGATGGTGACCTGGACCTCTTCCTAGTTGTCGGCTCCGAAGGTCTGGTCGGAGCCGACACGGGAACTTCTAATACCTCGGCTCCGGCCGGAGCCGAGGGAACCACAGAAACTGTGGACTGAGACTCATCGGCTCCAGCCGGAGCCGATGTAGGCAAAGGTTTAGAAACCTTAGGTCTCGGCTCAGTTGTCGGAGCCGAAGACCTAGATGCCTTAGAGGGCTTCCCAGTAGAAACAGAAAGGGAATCCTCTGGCTTGAGTAAGCCCCTCAAGATCAATTTATTTTTTCTTTCCTGCAGGAATTTTTTAGAAGGGGATAAAAATTTCTCTTAAACTAAGGGAAATAAGTAAAAATATTAAAATTAAAGGGGTTTTAATAGACTAAATTACACAAGAAAAAGTCACTTACCAAGAACCGGTAGAAAACCAACCTCGATAGCTGTAGCGGCAAACGAGATCTGAGGTAACTCTCGCCTAGCATTGTGGGATATAAGGGGAGCCTCGAGCCGGTGGAACCAACTCTCGAGCTTTGAGTGGCCGAGTCGGAGCCGAGGTCGGTTCCGAACCCATCCAGCAAGAATGAAGGCGAGATAGACAACTTAACATCTATTGTTTCATAGTTTTATATATATATATATATATATATATATATATATATATAAAATGAGATATCCTCCTAACTGATCAAATAGCATTCGCAGATGTAACAATAGGAAGAGAGAGCAAAGGGTTAGAAGAGGGAGTTAGATTCAATTACAGGTAAATTGGTCTTCAGATTTAGCTTTTGTTGAAAAAACAATTGCGTATGTGTTTTTAAGGTGAGCTAGTATTTTTTTCCCTGAAGACAGGGAACTGCTTGAGATGTCTGAGTTTTAAAATAAGGTGCTTCCAAGTTTGCAGAGGCAATTTTCCTGAAACTTCTTTCTCCTTAGGAGTGACCAAAAGGTGATCGAATAAGAGTTAAGGTAACATTATCTTAGCTTCTGAGAGCATAAAGGGAGGTTTTTCTTCACAACATATTTTTTAGGGAAGGGCAGAAGCCCTTGTTCAGTATTTTATTTATTTTGCAATTTGTTTACCAGGTAAGTGAGCTGCTCAACTGATGCTTTTCAGTCATGACCACAGTACAAGACATTTGCAAAGTCAAAATATGGAGTGTAGACCAAACAAGTATACAGACAAATGTAAATGTGTAATGCAGATGCACTGGACTGACAGTGTGTGAAGCTAACACTCTGTAGGTGCGCTACATGTATGCACATTTTTTTATACAAATAATATACACACATTATGCAAAGATATTCAGGTCAATAGGAAACTGCTCATAAAATGTATGACTCAGACAAAAGAATATGCTTAAATTTGGCTACAGGTAGGCTTGAAATGTAATTTAGTTAACCAAAGTCCCACTGAGCATGACCTTACTAGAAATAAACTAACATCACAAATTAAAAAAAACAGAAATAAAGCAACAAAGGCATTTCCTATAATTTTTTATCCATCAACACAAGATGAGACAAATGAAAGAGAGCACAGATAATAAGGACTGAGCAGGTATAGAACCTTGAGCTTCATCTACAGCTGAACCTATTCTGGTTAGGCTTGCAGTAGTAACCAAGACTGCCTTTTGTACATTTGGATTTATGCCCAGATAAATCATCACCCCATGAAAATCTATCAGCCTTACTACACTTTCTATTAACTTCCAGGTTACTGAGGTGTCTCTGCATGTGATTTACATATTTTGCAACTAATGTGAAACACTCTGGCAATTTCTGTAGTGTTAAGTATAGGGAAAAGTGCATCACACTTGTATTTTACAGTTTGTATTCATTTCTATGACTTCCCATCAGATCCTTTATCTGTATCACCTTCAAAATAAATAGATTTTCTTTTGCTGTAAGACTTTGCAGTGCTGTGGAACTCATTTGTGACCACTCACCAGCTCTGTTCTTCAGGAGAGATGGTGTAAGAAATTTGCAGGAATTCACTGGAGTGGTAGTAGCCCTACAAACTCAGTCTGTTCAAAGATTATTACCAAGTATGTAGTCCATTAAGGACCCAGGCCCAGATTCCTAACTGCCACAAAGGACCATCTAGTTAAGTGATTAGCTCGAGGTTACACAACTGGCAAATGAAGGTTAAGACTTACTCCTCTGCAGTGACAATAAGAAAAAGCCATTAAAATTCCTCAGTGGATTGTAGCATTGAGAGAACAAAATCATAACCACTAGGCCCACAGTGCAAAGGGATCTGACCCCCTTAACTCACCCACCCTTTAGGACTAGGTAGATGAGGGTTAAGGGGACCACCAGGGTACCAAACCATCAACAAATGGAATTAACAGAAAATACAGTTTGCCAGTATGTCCTTCTTGGAGAAATGTGTTTTTTTTTGCCAGACCAAGGTCCTTGGCAGTGACCAGGAGTAGAAAAGTACAGTTTTGTACCTACCATAAATGTAGATGTTTGTTCCTTCTTGCAGTCCTGACCACTATGGGTATAGTAGTCCAGCCCAGTCGAATACCCCAGAGAGAGAGTATAAGGGTCGCGGTGGTCATACTTAGACTGGCTGCGTCTCGTCAAGTACTACTAACATGACCGACGTCATTTTCTCAGTCTTTTCTTGCCCCAGATGTCAGAAGACCCAAAAGACAAGTTATAAAGTAGCAGAGCTGACAACATGCCTGTAAAAACAGCTGTGGCAAAACCAGCTCTAGTCTTAGAGTATATAGGCAGGTGATAATGCAATGAGGCCTAATCAGCTGGAACCTCTTTGCCATGATGGGAATAAACAAATGCAATGCAAAAGCCAATCCACCGAAACAAGTAACTGCTGAGACTGCCTAAAATCTTTAGTCCTGCTCAAATAATGCAAATCTTTTTCCCTTTATTTTGAGGATCTGCAAACAAAGTTTGTAACAGAGTTTTTTAACAGATCAGGAGTAGGAGGGGGAGCAGGAGGGGTCTGGGGTCTCTTTGCCTAAGAAAAGAAACTGCTTGAACAAAGGATGCGAAAACAAAGGTGGGTCACAATGGTCTGAGCTGAAGTGCTGCAGCATAATCTTTATGGAAGAGAAGGACAAACCTGTGAGAATATTCAATAATTGAAGAGAAGAGCCACACTCAAATTAGGCTCCAAAAATCCAAAAAAAATCTGTAAAAAAAAAAAAATCTCTTCCTCTTTCTACGTACCTTCTTAGACACTCCTAGTACTAGGCCTACTATAGCTTCTAACTAAACTTGTTGAGGAAGCTTGGACTGACCGACAGACGACCTCAACACAGAATAGCTCAATTTCTGGGTTCGGTCTGAAAAAAAAAAGTTCGGAAAATCAAAACGCACACGCAAACTTGCTAAAATTCGGGACCATGCGGCCAAAAGACTGAGGAAATGGGCGTCGGTCGGCGCATTAGTACCCTGACGGCGTACTGGCAGTCTAAGGGCGCCATGACCCGGCAGCCTTACTCCTCTATTATATGGCCGACTGGGACGCGGACATACCCCAATAGTCAGGACTGCATCCTGAACCGACAAAATGTAAGGGGAAAAGGTTTCATAGATTGTCTGTAGTGGAATCCAGGAAAACAAATTCAATAAATAAATAAAAATGTGAGCACAGCAGCATATACACACACCCAGCACTTGATGTCAATACACACCAGGTGCAGGGGCTGGGCTTAACATTAGGCAAAAAGAGCAAAATGTCACCCCTACAGTGAGAATGGTGTTGTACTGGGACATCCCAATCTCCTTTCCTCCCTGCTGTGGAGCATGAGGTGTGTGCAGCAGGACAGACAGAAGGTGAAAAGTAGTGGGAAAGTAAAAACAGAAGTTAAAAAAATCATGAGAGAAGAGCATATAAAATTCACTTCATGTATATTTCATCCCCACCTTCGTTCTGTTTCTCACAGATTCTTGTTTGCACTCTAATAAATGTCACTTTTATCACTTTCCCCATTTCTCTGGCCATATATCATTTTGCACAGATTATAATACTATGTTGATTAAACTGCCTTTTCTCAAACATCCCAGCTTCACCTTATTTCCTAAAGCTATTGGCCATTTTCTCTCTCTCTGTGATATATATATATATATATATATATATATATATATATATGAATGACCTTATACATATCATACATACATATCCTTCCCTGACTTTCTTTCTTTCTAAATATGCCATAACCCTGTCAATTCTCTCACGTCATATTGCAATTCCTGTTTGTATTATACTAAGTTACATTACATTTCTGAATAAACTGGCTACAATTTCTCTAAATATTAACTCATTCATATAAGTCGCATGTATTCTTTCACATTATGTCTCTAATGTGGTTTAATTATTTAAACTGTAGATGTTTTTTGTATTACTTTTGAAGATTGTAAAATTATTATTCTTAAAATGTTTTGTAATACTTTGGAGCTTTGCTGCCTGGACCTCTGCTGGAAATGAACACCTACCCAGTTGGACTTTACAGGTAATCAAATGTCAGTAAATTAATAAATATATAATAAATAAACACATATTGCCTCCTTACCCTACATTCTTTCCAGCTGTCAGGCTGAAATACCTCTTGACACTATACATTATATATAACTACAGACTGACAAAATGTCTTCTGTACACACACACACACCTGTCTATGGGCTTGCACTGTCAGTTCAAAGACAGTTTTCATCCATGATCTAGGCACAGAGACAAAAAAAGCAATTCGTGCGTGTGTGTGTATAGAAGACATTTTGCCAGTCTGTAGTTATATACACAGTATAGTGTCAGGATGCTTAGTACATGTCAGCATTGTGATAATGCTAGAGGCAGGGAAGATTATTAATGAAAAAAGCAAAATGTTTGAATATTAAGGCATGTTACATCAGCAAAGAAGGTCACGGGTTGCAGTCTATTAATTTGTGAAAGATGTTTACACCTCTTATACTCATCCATTTCAATCATAATAATGTGTGCAGCTTCATTTGGATATATAAATGCAAAAAACTAATGAGCAGTTTTCTACATTAATATTAATTTAACTGTGAAAAACCTTGTACCACCTTAACTTGTGACCATCATTAAAACTTGCTAGTCTCTTGCATTAACATCAATACAAACAGACAATACATCAGTGCTTTGTAACATGGATCCCAGTCACAGTGGTGATAAATAAACTCATTTAAGGAGGTAACTCTTTCACTATGTTCACTGTCCTGGAAATGTACAGTCACTATGATAAAGGGAAGAATATTTGCAATATTCTCATTAAATGAATTAGAAAGTAAAACCACAGTGCATTTTTTCATTCGTGACAATATAGTGCCAGAGAAGGACAGAAGCACTTGAGAAACAATGCCTCTGTTCAGAAACAGAGTTTAAAGTACAAACTAATTGGATGCTTCAGTCTTTCTCACTGAAGCCATATACAAGTTACGTACACAGTTATTAAACATGAGAACTACATTAACCTCAAAGGGTAGAAAAGGCCTGATGTATATCTGGTTTTATTCCATGACCAAAAGAAACAAATCTTTAGAAAATAATGCAAGTATAATACTAGAAAGTAAGAGCGTATTATTTTAGTTACCTTTTATGTATTAATTTTATTTACTCAAGTATTTATCAGCTAGGTGGACTGGTCTAATATTCCATTTCAGCCAAAACTCAGGCCAAAAGGCAAAGAAAAGTGCATACCATAGGCAGAGTTAAGAATGTAGTAGGACAAATACATCTGCATACAATAATGATTTTGACAGAATGGCTATAATATACACACACATATATATATATATATATATAGAGAGAGAGAGAGAGGACATAACTATTTACAAAGTGAATAATGTGGATTCAAAAGAAAAAAAGAAAAACAGAGAGAGAATGCATACACAAATATTTATAAATCTAGAGGAAGTATAAACACATAGGTACAAATTAGTGCAGTAGCATGTTAGTAAACAACAAATGTCAACTAGTTTAAGGCAATGCATTTGTAGAGAGCTGGAGAGAGTTTGAAGTGCATGTCAAGAGAAAAATAAAAGCTGAAGTGCCGTGCTAAAAGCAAACTTGAGGCCATTCAAGTTTCACATATGTTCTGCACATGTGCCTGAAAGAAGGCAAATCAAAGTCACATTTGGTTCTCAAGACAAATGTGTGTAAACTGAAAAAAGTGCTGTAACTGGCCTTCAATTTGCTTAAGAACATAACGCAGACTTGGAAGAAGTATCCAGGGGGCAAAACTGGAAAGTTATTACAAAAATGTTAAACATTCTTTCTGATGTGGTAACTGTGTTATAACAAAAGAAATCTTCCAAATCTTACAGAAAATGGTCAGATTTTAGAAGAGGTATCCAATAAAATGTTCTGATGAGAACAAAAATAGATATCTTCTGTTTTCCAATAGTTGGCATTGATATATAAGTGCTGTTTTATCTCCTACAATGTCTTTGTAGTTAAATTTAAGTCCAGCCACTTCTCACCAGCAGCCAGACAAATGTGTACAAATGTGCATTACAAATAGATCGTTTGATAGCCTAGACTGGTAACCAGCTGTTAATTCATGTCTCATCTCTCAGTGGTCTCGAAATGTTTTTGAAAACTGGTTTTATACTTTTGTCCACTCAGATCAGTCATATAAATATTTATTTAGAAGCACTGTATGTAGTTTGGGGAATGGCTGGCCTGCAGAAACATGTCTCAGCACTTTACCACTACTAAAGATGTGATCCAGTGTGCCTGACAGGTCCAGCAAAGCACTGTCAGAATTTTAACCTCTTAAAATCCACAAAAATTGTGGAATCAACCTGGTGCTGGGAGACTTATGTGAATATGTATGTTTCAGAAACTACTAAAAGAATGTGCTCTGGGATAAAAACTTAGCAACCTGATTTAAATGAAATTGTCAAGAGGTGACAATACTGAAGAAACTGCCAGTAATCACTGCTTCACTCCTGGGTGCAAAAATAGCATGGGCGGTAAGGAACATGCTAATCTGATTTTAGAGGAAAAGCCACTGAAGAGAAAACCAAGAGAATGTAAAAGCATCTCTGATGAATTCCCTAATACTGTAGGCATACTATTTGCACCAGAAAATGTTATCCATGAATAGGGGTGGGCAACTGGGAACTTTATGATTAGAAGTCTAAGAAATATAGTTCCAAGAATTAATCAAAACAAAGCCACTGTCCTCTGCTTGGGTAGCAGTAAAATAGCAAACATTAGACAAGCTATTAAGTTCTTTGCTTGTAGTGAGATATAGATTAGATGTGACAGCTATTGGAAAAAAAACCTCTAGGTAAAACACCAAGCAACATTTGTTTGAAAGAGACAGCTGAACTAATCACATGGTATTCAGAAAAGGGAATAAAACTTTGTTTTAGCAAACTTTCCCTGCCTGCCATGATTAGTACATACTCAGGCATTCCATCTAAGAGGCATCGTCCTATGAATAAGAAAGTGAAATATGCTTACTTGTGGAAACAGACTGTGGAAAACCTCACTTTTCATTGGTAAAGATATGAATTGAGAGGGGTAGGAAGACATAAGGGGGAAGAAGCTGTTGAAGGAAAAATGGGTTGAGGTGGTATAGCTACAGGGAGGTTGGCAGAGACTGCAGTTAGATGGTATAAAAGGTTTATGATAAAAATGTAGAGGCTCTGAAAGGGGAAAGTTAGTAGAACAGTGCCTCGGGAGATGCTAGAGGAAAAAAGTATAAGAAGAGGTTAGCAGTGTTAAAGAGGAAATAGGAGGACAGAGGAGTAGAGACGATTGGGCAAAGAGAAAGTGGTACAAGATAAAGGAGAAAAGTAGTCTCACTTCAGGACCAGCAGCTAAGGAAAATGCATCAGCAGTAGAGCACTGCTATGTGTTCGTAGAGGAAGAGTGAAGAGAAATGCTGGAGACATGGAGGGTCCACAGATTAGTTACATGTAAGTAATATGGGTGGATGTCGAAATGGAGGAATAGAAGCCATGTACTGGAGAAAGGTAAGTGCACATGTGGAAGCTGGGCTTAAGTCAACTCAGAAGAAGGGTGTGAGGTAAGGTCGAAGGCAGAGAGGAGGAGCAATAATGGAAGTACTTAATTTAAAACATACATAGTGAATAACTGGTTCGCGAGGAGAGAAGAACGAACTTGGAGTGAGACAAGAGAAGTCAGTCTGAAAGGTGGTGCAGGATAGGAGGGGAAGGTGATCAAAAATAGGGAACTGGCAGGAAGTTACTAAGGAACTGTCATTTAGAGAAGGTGAGGGTGGAAGGTATGAAATCAAGGTGGAGGAAGGAAAAGTTAAGGTAGAATATAATGAAGGAAAGGAAAGAAGAGAAAAAACATCACAACTGGCTATTAGTAAGGGGAAAGCTGGAACATAAGGCATAACAGGAAACAAATGTGGGAGAACTACTTGAGCTTTAGGCATAGGACAGATGTAAGTCAATAAAAAAAACTAGCGTAAATAGATCAAAGTGACTGCCATGGGTACCTTTGGACAGATCACTGGAAAGGTGAGGGATGGAAGAAAGTGCTAAAATACTGGAAATTCCTTCATTCTGGGTTTTTAAAAGAGTAATAATGGAGAAAGGAGGCTGGATGTTATAGAAATGTATCTGGCCACTATTCAGTGTAATAGAAATATGAAAACAAGTCCTATCTAACAAAAGTGGACTTAAATTTTTGACGAAAATAATGCACTAGTTGAAGAAGAGAGATTGTATACTTGTTGATAGTGCAAGAACTGTGTCTGCAATTAAACTTTGAAATGAACCACGTGACTGATGAGTGCATACTAAATCTGATATTTCAGTATATCACTGTATCCCCCTTTCTCCAACTTAAACTGATCTTGGAGGTAGTATATGCAATTAGGTCACAGTTTACGTTTCAAAGTGTCAGAGCTTGCACAAGTGAGCCTCACAGCCTCAATAGGGAGTTGATTGTGTAGGTAAGTATATATGTAAACATGTTATGACCTACAGCAACTGACTGCAGATGCGTATTCATCTCTGTTTATGTGTGCATGTATGTATACACACGCGTGCTTAGGACTCGGGTTGGAAACTGGGTGGGAGTTTTAGGTTTAGTGTTTAGATTCTAGTAGGTCCAGGTTTTGTATAGAGCTATGCAGAAAGAGGACAGTGAACTAGTGGGATTTCAAGCATTTACATTTTCCAGTAAGTGGCAGTGAGCTGGTGTGTCACAAGCAACTTGCAAGCGAGCACCTGCAGTAGACTGATTTCCGTGTAAGAAAATACTGTTGCAACATCATTCTCCAGACAAGGAGTAATATTACACTAGAGCTTAACAATGCAATGACTGATGCATATAGAAGTGGCAGTTTTATAATGTTTCTTATTGTCTGAGATGTGTGGCAAAGGCGGTTATAAACAGTGAGCTGTTCTGCATGTACCAGAGTTAAGAAAATGAGATTCGTCTGAGCTAACCGAAGAATAACAGGCCATGAAAACAAGCATCCATTCCATTATATAAAACATTACTTACGCCTTGTTTTACATATTTTATACAATCGTGTTAACTTTACAGTGTGAAGGAAAGAAAGAAATTTGTCTAGAAAATAGGATGAACCAAATTATATGAGCTTGAGAGGGTAGACGTGATGAATGTTCAAATATGTTTGGGTTAATTCACAATACAGAAGATGCCTAATATAACACGGGCAGCTGAGTTCATTCGAGGCAATATGGCTGGATTTAAATTTAGGAGGAGAGAGAGTGGTAAAATGAAGGAACACATCAGGCGTATTGTGGGAAGTTTAGAAGAAATAGAAGGAACTGTTTTTCATACAGAGAGCAGTTGAACTAAGGAAAGCTTTATATTAAGGGATGACTAAGGCTCACACCATTCAATTGTTCAGATTTATACCTCTAATTTTTAGTCTAGTGACTTCAGTTCTCAATGATTTGCTAGAAAAACAGATTTTATGAAGAACAAATAATGACATGCATTAAAGATTCAGACTTTAAATCCTTCAAATAAATGCATGTTAATGCAAAACCTGTTATTCTACCACCTTTCTAAGTTAGAAAGTGCTGTATTTAAAATCTATCCCTGATTTGGGACCTTTGTCCTGATTTCTTGTTCTTGGAGTCAGAGAGGTATGTTGAGGCTACAAAGGAAGATACTTGTAATGTGGACATACTAAAGATCATATCATTCATATGTACAAGTTGGAATGAGGCTGCCGGTAGACCTTAGTCTTCTGGACTGATATTTTCAACAATCAGACATCCTAAGAATGTTTAAGAATGGTTGCATTCTTATATTGTGGCCATTAGAGGCCCAGCTATAAAACTGAGACTATCATATACCTCTCTCAGTTCCTTTTTTCCCCAATCTATGCCAGAAGGTTGTACCTCCTAATTCGCTAGCTGTTTGGTCACTTTTGGCCTTCAGTACTTCTCTGTTAATGTTTATTAAATTATATTTTGATAAACTAAACAGAAAAATGGGAAGTAGTACTAGTAATCAACAATAAAGACAGAAAAACAAGTCATGCAGAGCTGTCAAGCCTGGACATAGCTTTAATGGATTGCTTACTGAGTACTTTACAGCATAAATCCTTTTTTCAAAGCATTTTTCAATCACCCTAAAATGAACTTCATCAGAACTTACATTTTTGTCAGATTTGCCATAAATAAAACAAATATTCTGAGAAAGTAATCAAGTGGATCATGTGGCAGTCAGATGCCCCTAAAGTATATGATTTACAGTGCTATAAATTCCTGTCCTTGTGCTGTTAATAAGGAAACACTAGCTTGGAAAGGAGAGAACCTTTATAGAGCATGAATCATTAAAACATTTTACTCCTGTTTCTATATCTTATGTTCCTTCTGGTACAAATTTATAAAACAAAACATTTATATAAGAGAGAGAAAGAAAAGAAGGTGAGAGATTCATCTGTCCTTTTCTACATTAAAAATGTAAAATTTATAGAGTCTTGGAAATCTTCTGAAGGGTGTCCATTGGGTAATCCTAGGCCTAATATTCAGAATGGATCCTCTCTCATTTCAGATGCTGGAATTCAAATTTATCAACCAGCTTTAAGAGGTGAAGCCCTTTCTGTATTCCTTTAAATGAGTATTACTTACACGTTTTATCAAAATCGGTAGGGCAGGAGAAAGTTATGGGCCAAGTCGTTTCAGCTAAAAAAATTACTGTTAAGATAAAACAATCAGAGACTTTCCAGATTGTGGATCCCCCCTCCCCCATCTCATAGCCCTTGTTTTTCTCTGCTAAGGTGTTGACCTTTTCTGCTTGCCATCTTCAGATATCAGTTTTTAAGTTTTACCTTTTTTCTGACAGTTTTAGTAGTTTTTTTATTGTTTTATTTTTACCTAAAAACAAAATAAGAAAATCACTGGGAACTGTGACATCATTATTGCCCGTCTCGACAAAGTATATCCTTCAGATTCTTGTTCCTCTTATAACTGAACCGCGGGACTTCCCCTACGATGTCACATGCTTACCTAGGTCCCAGGGTACTGTGCCATGTGGTAGTTGTAAGGCCTGTGAATATATAAATAGGGAGACAGTTTTTATACATCTGTCAACAGGGAAGAGTTTTACATTTAGGGGGAAGGCTACCTGTAGGACCACCAATGTGGTGTATATATGGCAGGATGTACATCATGTCAAGGATATTATGTTGGCAAGACCAACAATATGTTAAAGACCAGGATCCTGCAACATTTAGGCTCCATTAGGAATTGTGATGAGCACAATGCACTATATAATCATGTTAAGGATCACCCAACACATAATTTTAAATTCAGGGTGATTGCTAATGTATTTCTCAATAAGAGAGGTGGTGATATCAGGTTGAAAACAGAGGCTATAGAATCAAAATGGATTTTAGATTTAACAGCCCATGTTAAACCAGGGCTGAATGATATGGTACCCCTGAAACCCACTCTCAAAAATAGGCGTGCTTTTTATTGAATATACATCAACAGTAATATGTGCCTTTAATTATTAATTGAATTGTTTGAATTAAGACAACCCACAGAAAAAGGCGGGTTTTTTCTGAGCACTGATTGGTGTAAATATTTTTTAAAAATGTGATGTTTGTAAGAGCACTTTTGTCTGACGAAGGGTTTAGCCCGAAAGCGCTCACTTTGTTTTTACTCTCAGTGTTTTAATAAATATTTATTGTGTTCGTACAGCAGCAGTTCCCAGTGATTTTCTTATTTTGTTTTTGTTGATAATTGGAAGCACTGGGATTAGGCTAAGCACTAGCTTTCTTCTTGGATTTATTTTTACCTACTTACTCCTTGTTTTAGAGTACCACGGTGGTGGTGTTGCGGTAGCGTTGTCACCTCACAGTAAGATGCTGTCCAGTTCGATTCTCAGCTAGAACGTCTTCGGCGTGGAGACGTACGTGAATGGGCGTACCTTCGTTGAAGGTTGTGCGTCAGGGCTTGTAACTCGGCACATAAAAATCAACTACCAATCATTAGCGGACCGTAGTTCCGCTGTGGCAACCCCTAACCGGGAAAAGCCGAAAGACACAACATTTATGACCCGCGGTGGTGGTGCTGCGGTAGCGTTGTCGCCTCACAGTATGACGCTGTTCAGTTCGATTCTCAGCTAGAGCATCTTCTGCATGGAGACATGCATGAATGAGCGTACCTTTGTTGAAGGTTGTGCGTCAGGGCTGGTAACTCGGCACGTAAAACTCAACTACCAATCATTAGCGGACCGGAGTTCCGCTGTGGCAACTCCTAACCGGGAAAAGCCGAAAGACACAACAACTCCTTGTTTTTAGAGTATTTCATGTTTTTCTATAGAGTATTTCATGTTTTTCTATCAGTGGCTCCATCCAGAGATCTGAGCAGTGGTGTCCGGCAGTACATCTCCATGCATACTTGTAGGATAAGGATAAAGCTTTGAAATAAGGGATTTTGACAGCACTGGGTAATATACATAAAGATATGCTGTTGATTTCCATATCCATACAGGAATGGAATTCTTTGTTGTTGATGTCTGATAATTTATCATGTACATTTCAGAGTTAGATATTATAGGAAGAAAAACTCTCCTTTTCTTTAAAGCTTTTCAGTAATTGTTGTGCATCTATGGCTAGTTTAAATGGGTCGTGGGAAGAACAACACATACGGCAACTTCCCTACAAGTCTTCTAAGTGAAAGTGAATCTAAAGCTTCATTAAAGTCTAACAATAACATACCTAACACACTAGAACAATCCATTTTGTAATCTGGTTAACAAACAAATAATTCATTATAAAACACGAGTTTTGTTAAAATATACTTCAGGCTTTGTAAATATTAATTTCTCTAAAAAATAAATTATCTTCAAACTCGTAACACTGAAATTCATCTTCTTCTACTTCCTCCAGAAAACTATTTATGTAAAACTCTCATAGAACTGGCATTCACTAAAAATAAAAATGTAGAGGTACATTTATAAGCTGTTTCACAAAGAAAACATTCATTAAAATAGCATTCACAGCTACCATTTAGAAGCTGTTTTAATTTTCCTAAGTGGTACAGTTTTTGCCATGACCCACAAAATGTACAACAGTTGTCCTGGGGTTCATGCAGTCTGAGGGTTCACATAGTCCTAGGGTTCATGTAGTCCTAGGGTAAACATAGTCCAAGGATTCATGTAGTCCTAGGGTTCACATTTTTGAGGGAGATGTTAATCATAGATATTCATTCATTCTTTACTGACCTACTGAACCCATTTTAGGATTATGAGTGAGCTAGTCTGTCCTGACATTCAGTAGTCACAAGGCCATTCCAAACACACGCACATACACACGTGCTCACCTACACATGCAAATACATACTCACATGTGCAACAGTAGTCATACATTTTGCTCACACATGCACGCACACACACCTGCATGCAATTTGAGGAATTGTCAGTTCACTTCCAGCATATTTCTGGATGTAGGAGAAAAGCAGTGCTCCTAGGGATAACCCACACGGACACAGGGAGAAAGTGTACGGTCAGAGATGCATAGCAGAAATATAGTAATTTCTTCAAAAAGTGAGATTATTAATTATGAACTGTAAAATGAGGAAACCCAGTGAAATCTAAGTACCAGATAAGCTTCCACATTTACACAATCTTGTCCTAAAGTTGGCTATTTTCCTTTAACTTAAAAACCACAATCAGTGCAAAGTCTTATGCGTTGTGAATTGCATAAATTACAGAAACTTGACTAAATTTCATAATCCTGTCTTCATTATATTATGGCACTGTTGGTGGGGTACTGCAGCCCACTTTCAAAGAAAGGAAGGAACTAAATGGAAAGCATCTGAAACATTATCATATCCACAAAAAGATGTATGCTGTAACTTTCCACACCCAGCTTTACAACATTATGTCATTCTGGAAAAAAAACTAATACTGACTGGGCAGGAAAGGTCCCAGAGCAGTAGCATCTTAGGCAAACATCTTGAGAACAATGTAAGACGTGGTCCCAGAAATGCCATAATCATGACCATTTTTGTTGGCAAGATTCATGTAGTACCCAAATGAAGACATGTTTTTGATCTGTTTGTTATTGTCATTTCCTAGTAACACATTCCTTTGGTGCTATTTAAAAATAACTAATTAATATTACAGTCAGAAAGTGCCAATGGAGAATAAGTATGTTCATCTGTCATTTCAGCATTGTAACCACATGCATGTGTCCTTTTCTTATTGCAAAGGCATGTTCCTGGAAAAGCTCCTTCAACATTACACCGTGGACATCATGTAAACCACATGCATGTGTCCTTCAACATTACACCGTGGACATCATGTAAACCACATGCATTACACCGTGGACATCATGTGAACCACATGCATGTGTCCTTCAACATTACACCGTGGAAATCATGTAAACCACATGCATGTGTCCTTCAACACTACACCGTGGACATCATGTAAACCACATGCATGTGTCCTTCAACACTACACCGTGGACATCATGTAAACCACATGCATGTGTCCTTCAACACTACACCGTGGACATCATGTAAACCACATGCATGTGTCCTTCAACATTATACCGTGGAAATCATGTAACTTTTCTTTATTCATTTTTTAACAAAATCAAGGGTGAATCATAACTGAGCTTTTCTAGGAACATGCCTTTGCAATAAGAAAAGCAATATACTTACAACACAAAAGTAAAAATAACAGTTGTATTTACATAGAAAACTGATTAGATATTGCCCATTCATATAAGTATAGTAACAAAGTACTTACGCATATCATGAGTATCCAAGTACACTGATTAAGATATACCTATCACCTTCAGGACTGAGGCATTTATGTGTGACCCTTGTACTTGTGTGGCAAAGATGGTCATGTCTGAATTTACACATGAGCAAATTGGCTACAGACTACGTTTACAACACTTTGTGCTCTGTGTCAGGGCTAGCCCAAGTCTGTAATCAATGTTCTCTGACCCAGAGGATACTACACACTTCAGCTGATACCTAAAGCTGTTAGTCTACACAGCTCTTCCCTCGACAAGAACTATCTAATGTCTGTACTGCTACACAAAACTGTATTCAATTTTGGGTGTACTCTCTTGTCATATCTTTCAAGTTCAGCTGGGGAGGCTAGGTTAGAACCCTTCCATTCATGAGGTGGAAACACCATGGTATTCTCTGAGAATAATTCACTAGCAAATAAAACAAAGAACAGAGTACTAAATAAAAAAGGACTTCATTTTTCAAGGGCACTACCAATTACCAATTAGCCCTCTCGGACCAAAAAAGAGAACTCAGCTTATGCCTACAGCAAAAAGGAACTGAGGGTGACACCAGCTGGCTGTGCCGTTTACTCAAGACCCAACCTTATACGCCAGAGCTAGAGAGTGATCAGCCTCCGCCAAATCATCCACAGACCATGGGAAGCTCGGTTAGTCAATGCATGCAGATATTTTCCATTCATAAATGTTATTGCAACAATGATCCATGTAAAGAGCATCTAAAAAACTGTGCCTGGTGAGAAATGTTACAGAGTGCATTAACTAATGAAAATGAAATTTGTTAAAGAGGGCATTAACTAAAGAAAATGAAATTCTATTAAAGAGTGCATTAACTAAAGAAAATGAAATTCTGTTAAAGAGTGCATTAACTAATGAAAATGAAATTCTGTTAAAGAGGGCATTAACTAATGAAATTCTGTTAAAGAGGGCATTAACTAAAGAAAATTAAATTCTGTTAAAGAGTGCATTAACTAAAGAAAATGAAATTCTGTTAAAGAGGGCATTAACTAAAGAAAATGAAATTCTGTTAAAGAGGGCATTAACTAATGAAAATGAAACTCTGTCCTATGTTTTTTGGGAGGGGTGGTTGACTAGAAGAGAAGTTTGAGTGAGGAAGTCAAAGCTAGAATTGCAGATGTTAACAGCCAAACTACCAAAGGCTGTGTTTGACAGATGAATGCCAAAAAATCTGGAAGTGGCTAGTGCTTCTATATAACACACATACCTGGAAAGTGAAGGTAGAGCAGTTGAGGAAGCTTGAGGTGATGGATGAAGTGCCTGAGACAGATTGTAGCATGTACACTGTGGGAAAAACACAAGATAAACCCAGCCAAGCACAGTTAGTAAGGCTTGCCTTTACTGGCCTGACTGTATCCATAAACACTTAAAAAGTAAAAAGTCAATAGCATTCAGTAGCACTATAGTTAAAATGCTGTTTGTCCTTAATGTGTCATTTGAATATGTCCCATGGACATCCACTGCAGGAGGTTTAAGGTAATACACATGGAGAAAACTCTAGCTTGGCTGGGTTTTTCTTGCAGTTTTTACTGAATAGTTTGTCATGACCTTTTTACCCTTTCATTTGGATGTTAGTTTGGATATTTGCAGGCACCTTAGTGTTTATGGGTTTAAAGCCCTGTGTTTCTAACGTATTGCCAAACAATCCACATATACTGTGCTAATGAGTTCACTAAAAAGGCTGAAACATGCATTACTACAGATAGTGTGATTTGGTTTTATTGGCCTGAATGAACCTTAAAGACTTAAGAAGCAAAAAAGTCATAAACATTCAGAAGCCGTTTAGCTCAACTTGTATGTGCTTAAGGGGTCATTTGCATATATCTCATGGGCCCCCATTATAGTAGGCTTAAGGCATTATTCAGTGAAAACTCTAGCTTGGCTGGGTTTTTCTTGCAATTTTTACTAAATGGTTTGCTATGTAACGTTTTTACCCTTTAGTTTGGATGTACACTAGGGGTGATTAAGAAATAAGGACATCAGAGTAGAAACCAAAGTAGCTCCCAATGCAGAGAAGTTCAAGGAGAACATATTATGGTGCTTCATTCACGAGCAGAAAAGCAAAATATGATTTTGGTTCATAGGTAGGTACTAGGCTATCAGCCCAAGGGCCTACGTAAGCCTAGCCAGCAAGGTATAGCTTACGCCACCTAAGAAAGTTATTAAAAGTTATTGTTAGTGGTGAAGATGATTTGGGAGAGACAAGAACATGGTAACAGAAAATGAAGATATCCAGCCAAGAGACAGGTGGGTTGAATTAGAGAAGACCTATGACACTCAGACATGACTTCTGAAGAAGGTAGGAGAGTAGCACTGAAGAGAAGGAGTCACAGTTGGCAGGACACTCAAGTCACCAGTAGTGATAGGATCTCATATCTTCCCTAAAGAAAAATTACTAGTCACCATTTTTGGTGAAGAAATGATCAGTAATTTGTTGTAGATAAATTATGAATATGTAACAGTGTATCACAGTCATTTGTTATACATGTCAAGTGAAAAGGCAGTACAGCGGGGTACTCATATAGGAAGTTTTGGAAAAGAAAGGCAATCCTTGACATACTCTATTGAGGAGACAAAATGATGGCTTAACTTTGGTAATATGATACCTTGCAGCATAACAGGGAAAGTCTTTGCTTTGGCAGTTTGAGTAGAAGACTGGAACAATAAGCTGAACATTAATATAGTCTAACGATATGGAATTCTGTCTGCTCATGAATGGCTGACAAATCTAATATTTCAATTCATTTTGATAATTGCAGGAGAAGATTCTTTGAGGCAGTTATAGTTAATGTCATCAGTAAAAGCTGACCCCAGCTGGAAACAGACTGTTCTGCAGATATGACATGCGTGTCTTGGGATAGAAAGATACGATTTCCTGTTTGCTGAAATGTGAACTTGAAGCTCGACTGAAAAAACTAGTAAACTGGATTGGAATACATAATTAATGTAGAATCAGTTTAGCTACTGTCTCAGGTGAAATTCCCAGTGTAGTGACTAACCTCTATATTTGTGTTTAAGACTTCTTTGCTACACATTTGTAATTTGTCAATGCTGTATAATAGTTAGATGGAGCAAACTGCCCTCTGCAAACATAATGACTAAAACATTGAAAGAAAATGTGTATCAAGGAGTTCAGTAAAGCTGCTTTCAACACTACATTTCAAACTCTAAGTGAATCATCTCACAACAAAGACATATAGATTATGAAGCCTAACAACAATGGGCGTTGTGTTGATGAATACAGCTGATCATGTTGGTAGAATGTTTTCTATGCTAACGGATGCTGAAGTGTCCATGGTCAATTCTCTGAATGTGATGAATCAATCTTATCAACTAATTAATATGATTATTTCTGATCTCTTTCATGAAGGACACATTATTCCCCAGGAAATTTAATTTCTCAAGGTCCAGAAACCTCATATACCTATCATCTTTGGTCTACCAAAGATCCATAAATGTGTTACCGATCCACCTACGAGACCGATTATTTCTACTAATGGCTCTATTACAGAACCTTTAGCTATGTATGTGGATCATAAGTTGAAACCATTCCAGGGTAGGTTTCAAAGTGTTCTTAAGGATTCATGGGAGTTCTTGCATAAGCTCTGTTCTTTAACATTCCAGGATTCTCTGGTCATCAATAATTTACTCACTGTAATTCCCCAAGGATGTTGTTGGCCTCAACAATACAGTTATTTTTATTCAACAGTTATTCAAGGGACCTCCTTTTATTTCTTTTATACTTTTTAAAAACAAAAAGAGAATTCTCTTTCTTTGTTTGTCTTTGTGTGTTTTTGTGTGTCTTTGCTTTCCTTTGCTTTTGTGCTTTCATAAAAATGTATTCTTCAACAATCTTCCTGCCTCTTTCTGTTTTTTTTCCTTTTTGTTGTTCCTACATTTTGTAACACATTTGCAAGGTAAACCACTACCTGGGACTCACAGTTGAATGAACCAGTGCTATATTATTTAAATATAAATTTCCAAATTTCTCTTTTCTCTTTTATTTAAAATAATTGTTGTGATTACAACAATGAAGTAAAAAATATTCCATATGAGGTGTTATTAAAAGCTTCTCTAGTAGTGAATCTTAGGATTTGTGAGATTGTTCTCCTAAAACTTTTTTTTTTTGCATTTTTATATACCATTTTGGTGTTTTTCCTTTTATGTTTTTATATCTGAGAAGAGAGTGATTTTTCCCACTCATTGAGGATCATGCTTTTTATCTTGGAGTGGGTTGCACGCCCCATTGCTACCCTTTTTTTTTGCTGGAAAAATTCTCCATTAAAGGTCCCCTATCTCAACATTATATCAGTATTTCAAACCCAAACCTAGGTAGGTTAGGTACAATATTATTGTGTGTAATATTTGTAGTTCAATGCATTCAATGCATAACATTTATTTGTTTGTACATACATTTATGCAATTTATCTAATTTAACACTATAGGAATCACCATCCTGTGGTGATCATATTATGATGAAATAAAAAATCCAATGCTGGTTATGTAGCCCAGTCAGTTAAATTGTCATTGTTAAAATACTCATTAGGTGGTGGAATCAGACCTCAAGGATGTTGGTTTGGAGTGGTTCGATGATTTCACTGACAGAGATTAACAACATTTGTTGATTCATGGACTTGAATCTACATAACATTTTTTTACATTTGAAGGAGAATTTTTAAGCAGCTTTCTGTGGTCACAATGGGGGCTTCATGCACTCCTGTATTTACAAATTTGGTCTTATGTCATTCAGAATAACAGTACAGTCATAGGAGCAGGTTTGCCCCATTTCTTGCAGCTTACTATCATTTTTGGACATTCTTTGGCTTGCTAACAGTGATACCCTGGAAGAATGTTTTAAACTCATTAGGACAGCTACCACATTTTTGGACCTTACATTTCAGTTAGATGACTGTGTTATAACTTTATTGGATGTAAAAGTATAAAAATTTCAGTTCAGAAATATACAGGAAACGGACCACTCTAATCATTTTTTAAATTTTGTCAGTACACTTAGTTTTAGCCACAAAAAGTGGGACTTGTGAAGGGGCAGCTTATTCAGGTTTCTAGAATTCCCTCAGATAATGACAATTTCCTGAATGCATGTCATACCTTAAAGGGGATGCTCCATGACAGAGGTTATCCTTTGAAATTATTGGACTACGTGATATGCTACATCTGGGGCAAAACAACAAGTAGATTTGCCCCTACTTTATGTGAACATATGACTAAAACATCAGGTCCAGAGGTGAATGGTTTTGGCAAATTAATAACTTTACTCCATTCCAAATAAGCCAGTAAGATATGGTCGATCATGGACAACAAATGGAGCTTGCTGATGAATACTTGGCCTGAACTGCCCACAGTAGATTGTTAGACCCAGTTCATTTTTAAGTCCTTTTCTAGCATGGAACATAAGTTTGCTGGCAATGACAGATGTGGTCATCTGTCCAAATGTGGTGCTTGTAACTTTTGGTGGTTCATACATGAGGGTCCAAATCTGGTCATCCAGAAGTATTGCAGGGTTTGTCTCTGCCCTGACAACTTTAACTGCAATGCTTTTGGTATTGTGTATGCCTCTACATGTAATTTCTGTTTGGCATATTACTCTGGGAAGTCCCTACATGAACTAAATAAAACAATACAGGATATAATTGCATCAAGTCCAGCAATATGACAAATGATCTTTTTAAATATCCTATTGTTTCTGACAATTTTTTCATTTTAGACAAAAGTTCCGCTTCATGTAAACAAGAGATTGAAAAACAGACCTGCTATGCAAGAAGTTCCAGATTTTGTTGAACTCTAATATTACACTTGAGCTGAATGATCAAATTTCTATTGCAGCAATCCTCAGGAAACAATATCAAAGGCTGACCTAATGACTGACAGCTTTTTCCCACCCCACCTTCTTTATTAGCTTAGTTCAGTAGGGGATTTTTTATTCTGAAGACGTTCATATGGTTGTAAAAGAAAGCTCTCCATAAACTGGCATCCTTGATCCTCCAGTTATAGCTGAATAAAATATTTATTTGAAACACATTATTAATTTAGGAAACACAAAAAAAAATACTTCTGCAAGACTGAGCTTTTACTTTTAGTTGCGAGCATGGTTTGTCCTACAAAATAGTGTGTTTCCTTCAAAAAGAAGCCCCACTTTAAATGTTCAAAAAGATGGCAATTGTATCCCACACCTGGGCCTACACACTTCAGTAGTTACCATAGCTACTGCATTCCTGGCTTACACTACCCACCAGAAATATTTGTAAACCCTCCTGTTGGCATTTCAAAGAAGGTCTCTTTCCTTGACCTGCTAGCTTTTCTCACCACTTCCCAGTATTGCAGCCTGAGAGTTAATACTATGACAAACACAAACCATCTTTTGTCCACAGTCTTCTATTAGAGTTTTGTGTACAAGTAGTTAAAATAAGGGGGTGTGAGGGTGCTTCATACCTCACCACCCCACCCTCTGCAGAGAATATATATTGAACTCTCCCCTGCAAAAAAATAAAAGAAGCTATTTTTAACTTATTATTTCTTGACTGATCGACATTTGATTACAGGGAAAGTCCAACTGGGTAGGTGCCCATTTTCAGCAGAGGCCCAGAAAGAAAATCTCCAAAGTATTACAAAAATCATTTTAAGAACAATAATTTCACAGTCTTCAAAAAATAATGCAAAAACATCTACACTTTAAATAATTATACCAAATTAGATATAATGTGAAAACATTGGTTAACAATGAATGCAACTTATATGACAATGATTTAATATTTAGACATTTTTGTCAGTTTATAGAGAAATTAAAGGTAAATTAGTATAATACGAACAGGAATTGCAATGTGATTTGAGATAAAAAAACAGGGTTATGGCATATTTAGAAAGAGAGTTAGGGAAAGGAAATTGATTGAAGTAAGGGAGTGACTGAAGAAGGGAGATTAAGGAGACCTAAGATATGATTAGGTACGTGTTCATATTTAGGAATATAGTCTATCCTGGAGTTGAGCAAGAACAGAGACAGATTTGGGCTAGGAAGTCTTTCAGAGTGGTTTTAAAGGACTGGAGGGAGGGTATTGACCTGATGGATACAGGTAAGGAGTTGCAGGCCTTAGCAACATGGTATGAGTACTTACCATTCCCTGCAGATGTCATAGGTTTGGGAACAGAGAGGAGTTTTTGGTCACAATGGATCATAATGACCAACTGGGAACATAGTTGTGTAGAATGTCATTTAGTGCTGGAGAAGTAGATGGATGATGAATAATTTTATAGGTGGTAAGAAGTTGTGTATGTGTTAGTCGATGGTGAGATCTAACCAATTTAGGCTTTTTAGTGCTATATGGTAGTGGGTTCTGAAAGGGTTATTTGCTGAAAAATTAGCCACTTTATTGCAGCATTGTTCAAGATTTGATTTTTTTCTGATGCCTAGGGTTTAGTAAGGATGGAAGCACCATAAAGTATTGAGGGTGGAGGTAAGTAGTGGCAAGTGCAGTTTTATTTGTTTCTGTTAGAAATGATTTGGCACTATAAAGCATCCGTGTTTTTCAGTGATTTTTTTATAGTTTTGTATTTGCAGGTCAAATTTAAGATTATCATTCACTGTGATCCCTAATATTTGGAACCTATTAACATCCAAGTCTTTGATGAAGGCAGGAAGATTTGCTAAATTTTACATAAAAACACTAAGTCACCTATAAATCTATGGTAGGAAACAACAGATTTCTTTCTTTTTTTTTTTCTTCTTGATCAAATCTCTTTGAAGTCTGGTAAAATGTGCCAAATAATTCAGTGACCTTAAAGCAAAGGTTGTTGATACATAGACATGCTTCCCAAACCTGTCCAGTGTACTTGATTCCCTGTTAGGGGCTGGACAGAGGAATTATGTTCAATTATTTCCATTTTCATGGCTGCCACAACTACCATGGTATCAACTGGCACTCCTTTACTCCAGTGTAGATGGTCTTTTGGAAGTGCAAGGAATTTGTCTAGTTTCTTGGAAATAGGCTCAACAGTGTCATGATCCTTCCACACCTGCCAGAGAACAGATCTACAATCTCATTCGTGGGGAGTATCACCCAGGAGGTAGATGGGTCAGACCCGAAAGCCTGTAGAAGCACTGATTCCTTTAGGAAGGGTTATCGTGAGACCAACCACCTTTTTGTTTAAGGAGTTCCAAGATGTCTCCAAAGGAGGCATCATCAGGTGGTGATCTGGGGACACTTCCTCCTCATCAAAATCAGTGTTTTCAGTGGCAGACTCTTGTGGGGCATCTAACTGGCTCCTTTTGCACATTCTCTTCCAAGAGACCTCTTTGGTGGGATGGAGGAGATAGCCGAAGGTATTTTACATTTGTTGACTGGGTATGTCCAACTGAGCTGAGTAGCCCTTTTTGAGTTGAGGCCCGAGTCTGACATTGTACCTGTGATGGAGTATTTGCTAGGAACTGATACTAACATCCATTCTAAAAGGAAATTAGATGTCTTGCTATAATGTGTGGGGCTATTAATTAGTTGTGTGAAACCGTATAGGTTCATGCTAGGCTTAGGGGAGTTAGAGGTTATGTCTAACCAGTTCATATTGACATTGCCTAGGACATTTGTATGGATATCCAGTGTAGGATATCTTCCAATGTAGCTGAATTGTTTCCAGGAGGGCTGTAAAGGACAGCAATACATACTTGTTTCTATTTGTTTACTTTTCAGGAAAGTAATGAGACGCTCTGCTGAACTAAATTTTGTTATCGGTTTATTGTAGGTGGAAACGTGGCAGTTGTTGGGAAATACTAAAGTAATGCCATCACCTTTCCTCTTTATACTGTTATTATGAATGATATTATATCCTCGGGGGGAGTAATTTCAATGTCGTTTATGCTGGCTTCAACCCAAGTTTCAGTTATAGTGAGAATATCAGGTTTGTGTTGTATAACCCAGGCATGTAGTTCATTGTTTTATTTCTTATGCTTCTAATATTTATAGAGGCAAAAGTTAGATTACTGGGGCTGGCAGATGATCATTGTAAGGTTAGAGTAGTGCGTGGGTGAGAATGGTCTTGATGTTGGTTGTGATAAGTGAGGGCCAGGATTAGGGTAAAGGTCTCCTCATGGGAGGATTTTAGTATATTGGGGTATTATTGATTCTTGTTTTTTGGAGAGTATGTTTCCAATAATTTTATTTTGATTTGAGTTGGAATTGAGGTAATCTATATTTGGGGTAAAGATAATGGGCATCATTAAACAGGTTTGGGGCAATGTGTGGAGAGTTTAGGGAGGAAGTATGGATAGGTGGTTGAGACGGAGCTGAAGAGATGTGGAGAGCTATTACAGAGTCATGGTAGGATAAGAGGGCTCAGCAGGAGGAGAATAGAGGATAAGCTGAGGAGTAGCATGATTAACGGGATCTGTATGTTACTGGTAGTGGAGAAGTAAGGATCAAGAAGGAAACAAGAAGTTGCAGGCTGTACGATATTTAGTGGTGGTAGAGTCTGAAGCCTTTTAGAATGATGGTAGGAAAGAAGTATTTTCTATGAAGAAAAAGAGTTAGGTTGTCCTTGAATCTTCTGTTATGTTTCTAAAATGTAAGAAATAGAGGGGCTTGAAAGTTAACCACATAGTAGCACTCCTTTCTCCTGCATCCAACTCCCACTTGCTGAACTACTCTACCACTGAGCTATACAGAGTCAGATATATTAATTCCACCATACCTTCCACCAAACCCAACAGATTAACTAAACTTCTACTCAAAATTCAATCTTCTATGTCTATTCCTGCAAAAACAGCTCCAATTTTGTGGTAATATACACCCGACCCAGGCCCCACAACTGATACTAACCTCACTAGTCCAAACATCCAACATGCAATTAATTGTAAAAAGCCCTGTGACCTACTTATACTTAGTATGAACACTAGAAGTATCTTTAACAAAACTGCTGAACTACATGCCACACTCTCCACTTATAACCCAGACATTACACTCATTACAAAGACCTGGCTCAAACCCCACATTAAGGACAATGAGATACTTCCCCCAGGTTATAATATAATCAGGCCTGACAGAACTATCAAAAAAGGTGGAGGTGTCGCCATACTATACAAGACTGTCCTCAAGGTAGACGTTATACATAAAGAAATCCCAACATTTAACAATGCAGGAACCCTATTCACCAAAATTCAAATCAATCAACAGAAGCAACTAAACCTAGTGGGTATTTACACAGGTAACAACATACCTACTCTTGAATCTATACTAAACTGGACATACTCAAACCTCCCACATGAGGCACTTCTCCTAGGCGACTTTAACATTGACTGGAAATCCATCAACACAACTATCTCCTTTAATCACATCAACCTGTATTCCTATACTCAACTTATCCAAACACCCACCCACACTAATAAAAATACAAACAAGGAATCCATACTTGACTGGATCCTTACAAACAACCCATCTACTGCCTAATATTATGGTACAGTACTAACTGGCTTTAGTGACCATTTACCCACATTCATATTAAGACAGCACCTCAAAACCACTAAAACAACCACCTTACGTGAAATTCGTAATTCAAAAAATTTCATACCTGAGCATTTCATTAATGCACTAAGGTATTGCAACTGGTCTCTGCTAGCAACCCTCACACGAGACAAGGCAGTGGACTACTTCAATTCCACCTTTTTAAACATATTAAATCAGATGGCATCCCTCACGAACAATCTGAATAAAAACCAACCCAGCCCCATGGCTCTCTAAAAACACAATAACCCTTATCAAACTTAGGGATAAAGCTTCGGATACATGGTATCACAATAAGACCAATCACAACAGGCAGATTTTCCTCGAACTACGTAATAAAGCAAAAAAACAGATAAGGAAAGATAAGAAAAATCACTCTACAGAGCTACAAGAAAAACATGCCACTAACTCCCCAAAATTCTGAGCAGCTGTCAGCCAAATATTACAGCCAAGCAAACCCACTACCCCTCCCCCCAATGTTAGAGGAGGTAATATAGAGATAGCTACCCAATTTAACTACTTCACTTCTTCCTTCCTTACTAGCAACAGCCAGCCTTGCACTCTCCCGCAACCAGTCAGCAACCCAAACTCATACCATCCATTCACTCTTAAACCAGTTCGTACCAACACAATAAACAAGCACCTCACCCACCACTTTGGCAATCGACAAACTTCCTGCAGAGTACCTAAAAATTGCCACTAGTGCTACAGCTTATCCCATCTCAATTCTTATCAATCGGTCTATCAACGAGCATAGAGTTGCACCCTTTTGGAAAACCTCCTACATAATACCCTTATCCAAAGGTGGTCCCTCAGCCGAACATACCAACTACTGCCCCATAGCAATCGTATCCCTCCTATCAAAAAGCCTTGAAAAATGCATCCATTCTCAGGTGATGATACATTTACTTACAGTCTCCTCACCAACACCCAGCACGGCTTTTGCCCATTCCATTGCACCACCACAGCACTCATATCCTTCACCAACTGTCAATCAATATAGGAAACAAAGGAAATCTAGTGTCTGCCACCTTCCTTGATCTGTCCAAAGCATTCAATACAGTATCCCACAGCAAACTACTTACTATCTTAGCTGAACTCAACCTAAACAACTCCTCCTTGCTCTGGTTTCAAGACTACATATCCATCCACCAACAAGCATTTAAGTGGCATAATTCCCTCCCCCCCTTCTCCCAGTAAGAGTAGGTGTACCACAGGGATCCATTCTGGGAGTCCTACTATTTAATATCTTTACAAACACCCTCCACACCACCACCCAGCAAGATACAATAGTCCAATATCCAGATGATACTACACTGATCTGTTCAGCCCCCACACTCCAAACACTCCAGACTAAAATCCACGAGGCCTTCTCCAATATCAAAAACTGGTTAAAAAACTCACAACTAATACTTAACCCCAAAAAGACTCAACTTGTGTTTTACCACCCTACCAAAACTATTGATGCCTCTCTTCTTTTCTCTACCAAGTCTGCCAGTAACACCCAAATCTCCCCATTATCACAAGCTAAACTTCTTGGTGTAATACTTGACCAAAACCTAAAGTTTGACAAACATATAGCACAAACCATATCCAAAGTCTTTAACTTGGAACACTATACCGCTGCAAAAACTATCTAACCAAAAACACCAAAATTACTATGTCCAGAAGTCACCTTCTCTCTAAAGTGCTCTATGCATCCCCTGTATTATCAAACCTTAACAAGACAGACTTACACAAATTGTCCATATACTACAATAAAAAAGCTAGATTCACAACCAACTCTAATTTCCGCTCCCACCACTGGCGCTAACTAAAACAACTAGGTTGGCTAGAACTCCACATCTTACTAAACTATAACTAACTCACCATGGCTCATTACTCGCTGTACCACCCAAACAAAATTCCTGATTTCTCAGGCTTACTCAACTTTCACAATTCTGCTTGCCAACTAAGATCCACAAACAAAGCCTTTCTTGAAGTAGCTAAGTGTAGAGACAGTGCTGGTGAATCCCTCTATTCCTACACAGTTGCTAAAATCTGGAATTCTCTTCCATAGGATATCAGATTGCAAATCAGCAGTCCCATATTTAAAACCAAATAAAAGTCCACCTCAATTTCATTTGGCAATGTACCTGTGCTGACCATGGCTAGCCCTACTACCACCATTCAGATAAATCCTTCTCTGGCACTACTCAATGGTCAAACACATAGGAAAAAAATCTACCATAACAAACTGTATTTTTAAATGTATGTATATAACTGTATATAGTATTACTGCACTTTCTTACTGAAATACATTATATTTTCTGCTTTACTACTGTACACTCAGTATTGTACAGTTCTGTAACTTCCCATCATACTATGTCATGATATACTATCGTTTGCTCTATTAATTTGTACTCATCTCTGAATTTTGTATTTTTATCATGTATGTGTAGTTGTTGTATTTTTTTACGATTGCTATGCATGTGGAGCTTTTCTCCCTGGGTCTTTGCTGAAAACGGGCACCTGATTGCCCAGTCAGACCAACCCGATAATCAAATATAAAATAAAATAAATAAATAATAATGAGGGCCTATTTGGGGAAACTAGAAGTTGAAATGCAGATTAGTAGATAGGTACTGTTGGGGAGGAGTCTGACTGGATATACTGCAAAGCAATATGGGAGGGAGAAAGGCCATTAGGAATGATGCTAAATGTTAGAAGCAAGTTGGGAAATAGGAAAATCGAAACAGGAGTGTTTTTTATGATAGTAGTAAGGTTGTTTGGAGAGCATTAGGGAATGGGTGTCATAGCTGAAAAGTGTATGCAGGAAGTATAGTTATAAAGTAAGAGAGGTGGTGGAAACTGGGGGTAGGGTAGGGAAGCAAAGAGAAGCTGAGAGTAGTGGACTTCCCACCATCAGGGCAGTTATTAGAGTCAGCAATCAGTGTATAGCCAGTACAAAGCAATTAAAAAGGCACATAGTCAAACAGATTTTGTTATATTTACTGAATGCTGAGATCAGGAAGCCAGGGTGACTATGTAACTGGCATATACAGGGTATTCAATAGGTCAAGAGAAAGGAAACTACTCCTTGGGAGGAATGTCACAGACACTTTGCAGCACAGGGTAGGCATATATTTGACTAGTTAAAGTTAATACACAGCAAAGCTCTTCACGCTAAACTTGCTGGCATTGCACAATCACACAATTCTCAGTGAAAACTTTCAGCAGTTGGGTCTTGTGGCAATGCTCCAGCAGTATCAGGTCAGGGTTAGATGTCAATGACTAATGGCTGACTAAATTTGTAGATGATTGCAAATTAGGAGCTGTCATTGAATCACCCACTGACACAAATGTTCTTCAGGAAGGGCTGACACAGACACACAACTGGTGTCAGAGCCATAGACAAAAACGAAATGCCAAGAAATGTATAACAGTATGCTTTGGGAAGTCATCCATCCCTGTTAATTATCACATTGACAACACACCCTTAAATGCTGGCACAGTAGTCAAGGATTTGGGGACACATACACACAGTAATCTAACCTTTGACCATCATGTGTCTACTGTAGTGAGGACATCATTCCATGTTGTGCAACATTTAAACAAATGTATGGAGTCTAGGTCCAAGGAAGTCATTGTTTCTCTGTATTCTGCATTCATGAGACCTATCACTGAGTACAATGCCGCTTTTTATAAGTACCTAACCAGTCATGCCCAACAATTTGAACGTCAGCAGAGGTGCCTCACTAAAAGAATAAATAGCTTAAGTAACATGTCCTTTGTGGACCGCTTCAAGGCCATATCCCTGTATTCTGTATCCTACAGGCTGTTGAGGGAAGATCTCTGCCTGGCATACAAGTCATTGTGAGGCTCCACTCTAATAGAGTTCCTGCATATCTGCAAAACAAACAGCACTAGAATTACCTGTGCCAAAGACTTAAACCTTGCCTGTGATATAAATAGGACTTGCTGGAGAGACAGGTATGTATCCCAGAGACTACCCATTCTCTGGAACAGGCTCCCCATCCATGTGAAGCAGAGTTCTTCACTAACCAAATTCAAGTGTAATGTGGACAACTGGATGGTGAACAGGAAATTCATCCTTAGTTTAGCACCTATCTCTCTAATGGACACAGGCAGACTGAAAATGGTTCATCTCCCAGGACCCTGCTTACACTTATCAAAGGGTGCCAGAATTTGTCAGAAAATTAGGATGCATGTCTGGACTTAAAAAGGCCCTTGAGGTCATTACCCTAGTAAACACCTATGAAAATACAGTGACCACAGGCTCTAAAAGGAAAGAAAGGAGAAAGACTGTTAAACTTAATATTTTATTGAGGCAATAAAGTTAATATTTATTCCTAAAGATGGGGGAAGGACACTGTGATTCAGGGTAAGAGAATTTGGGGTATTCTAAAAGTACACAGATTGTAAGAAAATTAATAAATATAAGCACAAAATAGAATTAGTAGGAGAGATTTTGATAGAGAACCACAGTCACACAGTGTACAGAGTTGTATATAGCCGTATAGAACAAATCATCGTAACATAGCACTACACCAATAAGCACAATATAAAACCATCACTTAGTAAACATTCATTGGATAAACCAGTATGTCACAATAGTGTTGTATATAACAAAACACCAGCAACTGACATCACATATATACTTGTTAAAGGACACAGGATCAATATACATAAAGCTTATCTGACTTACCTCTGAATTGCTATTATGTTTTTAGTCCCCTCACTCTTAAAGGGTTCATTTTACTGGATTTTATTATTAATGGTGTTTGATCACGTTGCCAGAGTGTTTTGTGATTAATTGATTACGGATTCATTGTTTTGACAGAAATCCAAAATTCAGTTACAAATAAAATGGAAAGCAACCATTTATCAAGAAACATCTCACTATGCAGTACGGCTGAAAGCTGTCCCATAACTGGAAAATAATACAGCAGCACCTCAACTGAACCCACAGATACCATGAGAAATGCCTACACAGACAGACAGAGACACATACACATACCATCAGAAGTGCCTACACAAACAGACACACACACACACACACACACACACACACACACACACACACACACACACACACACACACAAGTAAAATCATGCATAGCTCTGCATGTTGTATCCCTCTCAATATGGCACTTGTCATGTCTGAGTGCTTTCTGTGCCCAAGCCTTTGTGGAGATAGCTGCATATGCCTTGCCACAATGAATGTCTCAGCCTACTCTCTGGGAACTGCCTATGCCCTAATCACACGTGGAGATGGATCTATTTTAAATTATCAAATGTATAAATCGTCAAACTGCAGAAAATCAAAGTTAAAAGTTTGAAACTGCAAAACATTGATGATCTACAAACCAGATCTAAAACCGCTTTTATGCAGGGAGTAAGCCCCCTGCACCCACATATCTTCTGCCAATCCTATATACCAACTCTTAGATAGCACAACACTGGCAAAGGGCAAAACCCACTCCCTGCTGTACCATGATCTCATGCAAACAGCTATCGCCATATGTTGATATTTTGCAGTTTCAAACTCTTCTATTGAATGTTCTACAATTCAATGATATTTTGATTTAATAATTACAACGGAGACACGTGGAGATCCAGCTTTGTATGCTGAGACTAGCTGAATATGACAGCCCACCTTTTCTCTCTTCTCAATCTGTGCCCTATGCATGCTGGAGCACATCTTTCCTGCTCTCTGCCCCCTACTTTGTAACCCCCAACTGTGAATGGCAGAGCCACACAACTTGCCTCCTCATTCCACATACTACTGTCACCACATTGCAGGATTCGACTGCTAAATCACATGCTTCTCAGACATGCACATAAGATGGCCTCTGCTTGCTTTTGAACAGCATTGTATACAGGCTGCCCATTAATCCATTCCTGCATTCACAGTTTTCACAATCCAAGGCTTTTCTCACAGCGCACAATGATAATTTTCTGTATGGTCTTAGACTACAGGGCAAAATAGAACAATAGCTGGAAAAATAAGTAAAGCTTCTGTTTTTCCCCTTAAGAGTTAATTGTATTTGTTCCAAACAATAGGTGATCATTTTCCTTTACATAGTTTAATAAACCAATCTCACATGGCAAAATACCTGTTCAGCATGTAGGGTGTGCAGCCAGTGCATACAATTTGTCAAAGCAACAATACTCAACAGTACTGAAAAACTTCATGAAGAAGTAAAAAAAAATCTGATGTTATGCAGTGACAGCAACATGAAACATAATCAACACCATTTCTCCTCCTTGTGAAACACAAGCCATTACAGCTTTATAAAGACTATTTCAAGCACCATACCGTACACATACACACACACATGCACATATACAGACACATATATGAATGCACGTACACAGACATGGACACACATACATGCATGCACAGATGTGTAAACACACACACGTACAAATGCATGTGCGCACACACATGCACATATGCAAGCATGTGCACACACCCACACATATTCATGTATGCACGCACGCAAACACACACACATGCACATATGAATGCACACACCCACACACGTGCCCACACACAAGCGTGAGCATGCATGTACAAACATACACACACATACAAACACACACATGCATGCACACATAAGAATTTACATATACAAACACATGAATGCATGCTCACTAACACACACACACATACACACATGCAAGCATGCACACACACTACCAAACATACTAATGCATGTACATGCACACAAACACACTTATGTACACTTGAGTACATAAACACACACACAAATAAACACATACACATACTTACATGCATACATACAAACATGCACACATTCCTGGCTCAATGCCTCAGACCAAACAAAACTCATTAAAAAAGTCAAAGCTGCATCTTAGAAACTACAAAGAGAAAAACACTGGTATAATAATGTCAGTTTAACAACCCAGTATGTTTAGATTTCAAAGAATTAGAGATGGGATGTAGTGTTATGGTGTTACAGTACCTTTGGTAAGTTGAAAGCATATCAGATTTATGCAACATCAGCTGAAAAGCAAAATATAAACTTAAGCTTTAAAGCATGACAGTGGAGGTGTGTTAAGCACCAGGAGAACAAGCAGAAATATTATTTGCACAAGGAGCAGGAAAGGAGGTCTTTTACTAGCAATGAGCAAAGAAATATATGAAACTTAAGTACTTCTTGAATCAAATGTAACTCAAAAAAATGTAGACAACTCAGACATCTTTTTTTATACACATGCCAATCTTTTACTGTAAAAAAATGGAATGTCTGATTTTTCTCTGTGCCATTTCATTCATGGATTTTGAAGATGATTAAAGTATAGCATGATGTAGACTAGACATGACTTAACGGCTATCTGACTCAAACTGGACGTGACCAGTTATTTGTCCACACCCATTACACTATGCTAAATACGATTTTTTAATCACTATTTCATTGCAAACATGAGCTCTCCTAAGCAGGACTGAAATCCATCTCATGTTAAGCAGTTTTTTACTGCAGCTAGTTCCTCATTTACAGTAAAAGGAATGAGGTGAATTATACATTCACAAATGAGGGGGGAAAAAGTCTTGCAGCCATTCAGTGATCCAGAAATTCCCAATAATGTGTGCGTTTTATTCAACCTCAGCATATTATATTCAAATCAGTGCTGGTTTCAGCCTCCCTTCCCCCAAGAAAAGACTCCGGCCTGTTCTCTGCAAGTATTTGTACAGTGAAACACTGGTTTCCTGTCGGTTTCCTGAACTGTGCTGCGGTCATGCCTTTGTTATTCTTGGCAGCAGCCCCACAGCTAGCCTCGGAGACTGAAGCCAGATGTAATTTCCCTGAGTAGTCTAATGGGTAGGTGGGGGGGGTTGGGGGGCACAGAAGGTGAGGAGTCTGACTTTTGAATCCTCGAAAAAAAAAAAAAAAAAAGATTATGGTAGCACTTTGTATGGACAAAACTACAGCACCAAATATACAAAAGATTTGAACAAATCCATAAAGGGTTCTGTTCAAGCATGAATGTATGCATGTGTTGTATGTCTGTCTATTAGTATTTGTGAACATGTGTGCCTGTATTAAGTGTGTGTGTGTGTGTGTGTGTGTGTGTGTGTGTGTGTGTGTGTGTGTGTGTGTCTGGATGTATCTATATTGTGTGTGTGTGTGTGTGTGTAGGGATGCGTGTGCATGCAAGTGTGTGTGTGTATGTGACATGTACATGTGCATACCTCTTAACTGTCCAGATTTTTGGTTTGTTCCTCATAAAATCTGTGGTTTTCTGGGAAATCACTGAGGATTAAAGTCACTAAATAATGACATAAATTTGAGTTTCACAGTACACACCCTTCAGAAAATGCATAATATAACCTGTAACTCTAACAATTGTTTAAGTTTTTAAGTTTCTAAGAGCAATATTTAAAATCTGTCCTCATTTCTGAACCTTTCTCCCACCATTATTTTTGGCTTTGCCCAGATTTCTTCACTAAGAGATTGAGAGGTGTGTGTGGGTGTGTGTGTGCCTGTACTATATGTGCATGCGTTTGTGTGTGTGTATGTGTGTGTGTGTGTGTGTGCATGTGTGTAGGTGTGTTTGTGTATCTAGATGTATCTACAGTGTGTGTGTGTGTGTGTGTGTGTGTAGACATGGGTGTGCACGAGTGTGTGCGCATGTCTGCATGCAAGTGTGTGTATGTGTCTGTATTATATGCATATGATGTGTACATGTGCATACCTCGCAACTGTCCAGATTTTTGCCTCATATTTTTGGTTTGTTCCTCATAAAATTTGTGGTTTTCTGGCAAATCAATGAGGATTAAAGTCACTAAATAATGACATAAATTTGTGATTCAGACTACACACCCTTCAGAAAATGGGTCAAATGGGTCTGTATCAGAATCGTGAAAGCTGTCTTTTGCGAATACATGTTCATCGACACATATACGCCAAAGAACGAGAAAAGTGAAATACCAAAAGTGGAGAATGCCGCATAGATTTTCTTGGCCAGAAGGGTGATCGTGGGGATGAGGAAATGAATCCTTTTCCCCACTGTAGTTTCGTCTCGGAGTTGGTATATATAAGTGGGGGGGGTGCAGGGGGGGTTCCCCCCTTCAAAAACATTTGAAAACGTGTTTTAGGTAAGGTTTGTACAGTTAGGTTTACCTTACCTGTATGGCGCTGTTACTTCTGGGAATGCATTTGGTGTTCTCCATTTCACTTTTTTGGTACTTCGCTGTTCTCATTCTTCGACGTTTATGTATCGATGAACATGTATTCGCGAAAGACAGCTTTCGCGATTATAATATAGACCCCCGAAAACAAATAATATAACCTGTAATTCTAGCAACTGTTTAAGTTTTTAAATTTCTAAGAGCAATATTTAAAATCTGTCTTCATTTCTGGACCTTTCTCCCACCATTATTTTTGGATTTCCCCAGATTTCTTCACTAAGAGATTGAGAGGTATGTGTGTGTGCATGTCTGTATTATATGTGCATGCGTGAATGTGTATTTGTGTGTCTGTACTGCGTGTGTGTATGTGCTTATATATTTGTGTCTGTACTAAGTGAGAGTATGTGTCTGTATTATTTGTGTGTGTGTGCAAGTGCGTCTATATTTTGTGTGTGTGTGTTTGGTACCTCTGTGTGAGTATGTGCCTGCATTGTGTGTGTGTGTGTGTGTGTGTCTGTATATCCATGTGTCTGTATTCTGTGTGAGTATATGTCTGTATTGTATGGGTGTGTGCAAGTGTACATGAGTGGATGCAAATGCAGTATTGTGTGTGTGTGCATTTTTGTGTCAGTACTCTTAGTCTTTGTATGAGTGTAAATGTGTATGTATGTATCTGTATTATTTGTGTGTGTGTCTATCTATGTTCATATTCTACATTTGATTTCATGTGACAATCAGCAGTTTTTATTTCAGTATTTTACCACAAGCATTTGCTACTGGCTGTAGATAGTCATGTTTTCCACATGGTGGTGCTGCTCCTACATATATTTTACTAACATGCACATGGCGAAATGAAGGAAAATGCAGTATTCACAGAAACCTTGTTCTTTTAAAGATTTCAAAAACTTATCTAATTAACTTCTTTCCGATAAAACATAAAAAAACCCCTTTGAAGGTATTTCATAGGGTAGCATGGCTCACCAATAACAGTTATGAGACCTGCTGGTAGCAATGGCTATAAAATCAACTATTGCTTTGCATTTTTTTTTTTTGACGTAGCAGCAGCCTGCAACTTCAAAGCTGGCCCTGTGAGTTTTTTCATATAGCACAGCATTATGCCCTCACTGCATACTTTTGAAAACAAGACTAAACAGAAGAGCAGAAGAGAAAAATATGGCTCATGGCTTTCTGAATGCACGAGTTGCCTACCCTCTAAGTTAGCTTTACACATTCACTGCTTGATGATAAGACAGACTGGCCCACTAATCTTAAGGTACTTTCCACAGGTAAGTTTCACACCGTGCATTACACATATAAAATATGTATAAAATACTTTCAAGGAAGAACAGAGTAACAGATGAATTACAGAATATAATCCATCGCAATAAAACATTGTCAATGACTGTCCAAACACTGGGGTGGGGGTATTAAGATGAATATATATGGGCTAAGGAAGTAGTTTTGTATTTTTTAACCAGGTAGTTAATTTGGTCCACTAACCATTTTCATTCAAGACATCACTCCAAGAAAACACAACAATATCTAATATTGCAAGATATATCTTAGAAAAAAAATCAACAGTACATTTCAGTACCAAGACAACTGAATGGTGGATCGTGTGTACCTTGGGCCATGGGCTGTTTTCAAACCAAGGGAGTCCTCCACCCACAGTTTTATGACTATGCATAAATACATGGGGTCTTTTGGATTCACCTTTGTGACTGTTTTAAATTATATATCATGTTTAATACTGCTATATTTGTTAGAATGCGATTTGTGTTTGTAGTTTAGAACATTTTGTCCAGAAAGCAGTGAAACAAAATGCATTAATAAATAATGACAAATGTACTCATTTCAGAACATTTTTATCATATCGTATTAGATGTTTAAGTCACACAGTTTGTGCTAAAAAAATAAGAAAAACAATATCCATACTCATCTACAAATGCAGTACCTGTTTTCCTTAAAGAATAAGTGGCCTTAAAACATGATGTGTTCATGATATTGCCATAAAACTTCCTGAAGTAGATCAGATATGTAATAGGGAATGGCTGCAAAAATAAAAATACAGACTTATAATGAGTTACTAGGTATGCAGTCCAGGAGACTATTAAGGAGCCTATCCAAAATTCCCAAAGCTCAAGGTCACACAGTATATAAATAAAGGCACAGGAACAACTTATTAGCAAGTCAGAACTTTAGTCATCTCATTAACTGCCAGCCAGAATAACATGCTTTAAATAAATGCAGAAACTCCCTTACAATATGATCTTGTAGAGAAGACTGCATCAGTTTTATACTCAGAAATGACTACATAATGGATACTGAAGATCAGACAGTCCTGATCATCACTCCAAATGATGCAGACTACAAGACATAATGGATACTGAAGATCAGACAGTCCTGATCATCACTCCAAATGATGCAGACTATAAGACATGACAAAATGGATATTGAAGATCAGACAGTCATGACCATCACTCCAAATGATGCAGACTACAAGACGTGACAAAATGGATATTGAAAATAAGACAGTCCTGACTATCACTCAAAACGATGCAGACTACAAGACGCATACCTCTTAAGTGTACCTCATTACAAGGAACGTACCTCATTTGGGGTCTGAAAAAGTTCATGTTCCTTGAAGTTTCTCAAAGTTCCACATTGAAAGAGTCTGTCACACATTCAGTGTTAGGAATTTTTTAAGTGAAATCCATGGTAAATACAAATTAATTATATTCATTCATTAAAAGATCTTTATAAGTAAAACCAGCATATTTTAACCATCCCATGACCTTCCTAGTTGAAGTTGTTAGTAAGTCATTAGTATGTGTTCCACATTTTGCCCATTTGTTCCTTATTATGAGGGCTAGTGTTCCTCATTTTGGAGATGGAAGGTTGAGAGCTATGACAAGACATGACAAATGTCAATCCCTTTGCAATTACTGGAGACTTAAAAGGAGACACTGCAAAATACATTTACTAACATGCAACATATTTAACTACATAAATTACACAATGCAGAGGTCTGAATGGAGACATGACAAAATCACCAAGTAAAGGACAGTAGTATTGCTGGAAATTAATTAATTCTCAAGCCTTGGTGAGTACCTTCAAACGGTGAACCCTGCGTTTCACAAAATCTAACCAAGACAACACTGATCTATAGATTGTTTTTATATAGCATATATCATGGGGTCCCTGTTATTTTAGAGAATGCAATGAATTGTGAAAGCTGTTTAGTGGGATGTCATTATGCGAAATGACAAAATACCAAAAGCACGGAACAGCGATTATTTTTCCTAGGGAAAAAACTCACTGGTCCGTTTTCTGGATTTTGTCATTTCCTCCACTGTGGTGCAATCTCAGAGTTGGTATATTTAAGTAGAGGGGGTGTGGGGAGCACAGCCCTCAACATCGGGGGTGTGGGGGTGAGGACACCACTTTATTCTGTGTTTTTGGGGGGGGGGTTACAGTTCAACAATACAATAATCTAATTCTACTGAAGACAAAATTGATAGTAAAACTACAGAGATAAAATTCTACAGAAGAAAAATCAATGAGCAATCAACAAAAAATGAAAAACATTTACAAATGTAAGTGTGTACAGTTACAGATGTATACAGATTTAATGCAAACATCACCGAACTTAAGTGTTTATATGGGTAATAGGAACTATCAGCTACCTCTACAGATTTACTGTTTTACCAACAGTAGAGATGACAAGAGAAATTGGGAGTTGCACATTTTTATAGGGGGGTTTGGTACAGTTACATATCCAACTAGAAAAGAGGTGGGTATGAAGGGAAGTCTTGAAATGAGTAGAAAATTGGATAATTCTGAAGGGAAGAAGTAAAGCATTCCAGGTCTTGGCTACTGACAGTGAACAGAGAAGCTGACCGGTTGGGAGATTAGCTTCATAGGTAAGTACTAGGCTATTGGCCCGAGGGCCTACGTAAGCCTAGCCAACAAGGTTCCCTGGCTTACGCCACCCAAGAAAGTTATTTTCCTATGCCACTGTCCAGAAGAGACACAGAAGTGATCCCTGGGGTGTATTTCCTATTTCCCATCCACTCATCAAGATTTTTCTTGAAGAGTGCTAATGAAGAACTCTGCCTGACATAAATGGGTAGCCCATTCCAGAGTATGGGAAGTCTCTGAGACAGGAATCCACCCCTCCAGCATGTCCTGTTTATTGTGGTGACAAGGTTTAGGTCCCTAAAGCGTGTAGCTTGGAGGGATTGGGATTTCTTTAGGTGTAGCATGTCCAACAGTTCTGAGTTTGCCATAGCTTTATATGTTAGGCAGAATTCACTTCGGAGTAGGCGATATGTTACAGAGTAAAACTGGAGTTGTTTGAGACAGTCAGTGTAGGGCATCTGTTTGAGGCCAGTAATCCTCTTTGTGAGGTACTTCTGTGGCCTTTCCAGCTGCTGCAGATGTCTTGTGAGGTGCATTCCAAAAGGGGCGTTGTACTCTATAATGGGTCTAATGAGTGTCGAGTAGAGGGGAACAATTACCTCTTTTTTCCTGGATGAGAACCCTTTTATGATGAGGTGTGCCATGTAGAAGTACTTCCTGACTACTGTGGCAATGTGACTATCAAAGGACAGACTGCTGTCCACCTGGGTTCCAAGGTCTCTTATCACAGGTTTGTGAATTTGTAAAGGGTTTCTGACCTCCTGATCAGAGAGGCCTGTTGGGAAGGTAGTAATTAAAAGTAGAGCTCAGAGCAGAACAGTCTTAGGGGGTTGAAGAGGATCTTGTGAGCTGTAGTAAGTTGTAGACAGGAAAGTTAGTTATGAAGCTCTAGCCACTTCAGAGATTTGAGGGCAGTGCAGTGGTGAATGGAGTATTTGGAGTTGGTTGCGAATTTGGCAATTTTATTGCAGCAAATTTTAAGTTTGCTTTTAGCAGATGCATGGATGTTAGTAAGAAGGGGGCGCCATACAGGAGAGAGGGTAGCAAGTATGTTGTGGCAAGGGTATTTTTTGTGGATGGGTCTATACAGGGTTCCAAGCTTAAAATGTGTTTTGCGAATATTGTGTTATATGTGGAAATTGAATTTCACGTGTTTTATTTATTGACATTTGTAACCAGGTTGGTCCAGCTGGGCTTGTGGCCCATTTTCAGTGGAGACCCGAGGAGAAAAGCTCCAAGAAAAACACAAACAGTTTACAGAGAATTAAACATTTGAGTAAAAAATATGGTCAAAATCAGTTATACAAGAACGTTAGAGAGACAAAGCTGAAATGCAAACACATGATATATACATATCAACATTTTTACAGACGAAGAACTATATTTATATATTTACAAAAAGAGTTAAGTCCAATAGTATTGATTGTAGAGTTTAATAAGTATCCACAATAATGGAATACTTAGCTGTATCTGAAGGGACTGAAAAGGTATATTGTAGGGTTGTGGGGAGCTTAAGTTGGGGCTTGACAAGGACATATTTTGGAGTTGAGTAGATGAAGTTTGAGTTTTTCTTTAAAGTGGGATGGGTGAGTGATGGAACAAATGTCTCCAGGTTGCTCCAGGATTGGGTGATGGAGTGTTTATATAGGAGTTTGCCAGCTATTTTTGGGGGTTGGTAGATTTGTAGTAGTTGCTGATTAGAGGTATGGATAGTCCGTGGAGGAGTATTGATAGAGATGAAGGAAGAGAGAGCAGGGCAGCATGGTTTGTAAAGAATGAAGTGTAACATTTGAAGTTGTGACAGCAGTAGAAGATGGGGGAATTCTAGCCAGTGGAGAGTATTTAGGGCAAGGCAGTGATGTGTACTGCTTGCAGTTTGTGATAAATTTAGCTATCTTGTGGTAAGTTTGTTGGAGTTTGTTTAAAGTAGTAGTTTGGATGTTGTTGAGTACAGGGGCAGCATATAGAAGGGAGGGGAGGAGAAGAGTTTGTGTAAGGGAGAGTCTGGCATTTGTAGTTAGAAATATTTTGTTGCAATACAGTAAACCAAGTTTCTGGGGAGTCATTTATACTTCGGAGGATATGCAAGTTGAATTTGAGTTCATCACCTATGATGACTTCAATGAGTTTAGTATGAGCTTCAGGTTGGATACCAGTGTTATTAGAGGAAGTAATAGTAAAGGTGGATTTGAGGTGAGAGAGATTGGGGGAAAAATAACAAGGGTTTGGTCTTTTTAGGGTTGAGAATGATTCCTGGACAACCACTGTTCAGTGGATAGGAAGGCCTGTTGAGTAAGTGTGTGGAGACTGGAGATTTTGTCTGATATGGAGATGAGAGTCGAGTCATCTACATATTGGATGATGGAGGATTGTTTACAAGAAATCTAGAGATCATTGGTAAAGACATTAAATAGGAGGGGACCCAGGATGGAACCTTGTGGTACCCCAGTTGGTACAGGTATGAATGGAGAAGTAGAAGAGAGCCATTTAACACAGTGATGCCTGCAGGATAAGTAACTGGAGAACCAGGCAAGGGTGGAAGAAGATAGACTGAGATCTGCAAGTTTAGAAAGCAGTAGGGAATGGGAGACTGTATCAAAGGCTTTGGAAAGGTCAAGGACGAGACATATTAGTTTGTTATTGTCTAGGGCCTCAACAATGGTATGTGTAAAGGATAAGAGGGCAATAGTTGTGCTGTGTTTGGGGTGGAAACCATGCTGAGTGGGAGTAAGGAAGTTATGCTGGAGGGGGTAGTTGAGTAGTTGTGAGCGGATACATTTTTCGAGAATCTTAGAAAGGGGAGATAGAATAGTTATAGGTTGGTAGTTAGATGGGTCTGTAGAGTTTCCACCTTTATGTAGGGAAATAGTGAAAAAGGGTTTATATAGGGTAGGGATGGTGGATTTCAGAAGAGATCTATTGATTAGTATAGATACTGGATAGGCAATGGAGTCAGCAGCAAGTATGAGGAAGGTAGGAGCTAGATTGTCATTGGAGGGAGAGCAGGGTTTGAGTTTGTGAAGAAGAGATTTGATGTAGGAAGTAGGAACCAAATGTAAAGAGAACAGTTGTTTGTTAGAAGGATTGGGAGGGGTAGGCAGAAAAGTTGTCTTACAGTTGGAAGGTATGAGTGTTTGAATGATTTCAATAAAGTGTTTATTGAGAAGAGTAGCAGTTCCAGAGGAGATGTATTTGGCTAGGGGCATGGAGTTGAGCGGCAGCCTGGAGAGAGAATTTTGTTGATAGTATGCCAGAAATTGCAAGGGTTGGATATGTTATTGAATTGGGAAGAGTTATAAAATGACTTTTTGTCACTATTGGTTTGTTTTTGTAAGCTTTCTGAGGTATATATAATTATGTAACAGAGGTAATTCCTTTGCTTGATCCTGGGCGCAGTGTGCATACTTGCGCAGCAGAGGTCGATTCCTTTGCCTGATCCGGGCCGCGGTGTGCATACTTGCGCAGCACAGGTCGATTCCTTTGCCTGATCCGGGCCGCGGTGTGCATACTTGCGCAGCACAGGTCGATTCCTTTGCCTGATCCGGGCCGCGGTGTGCATACTTGCGCAGCACAGGTCGATTCCTTTGCCTGATCCGGGCCGCGGTGTGCATACTTGCGCAGCACGGGTCAATTCCTTTGCCTGATCCGGGCCGCGGTGTGCATACTTGCACAGCACGGGTCAAGTCCTTTGCCTGATCCGGGCCACGGTGTGCATACTTGCACAGCACAGGTCGAGTCCTTTGCCTGATCGGGGCCGCGGTGTGCATACTTGCGCAGCGCAGGTCAAGTCCTTTGCCTGATCCGGGCCGCGGTGTGCATACTTGCGCAGCGCAGGTCGAGTCCTTTGCCTGATCCGGGCCGCGGTGTGCACACTTGCGCAGCGCAGGTCGAGTCCTTTGCCTGATCCGGGCCGCGGTGTGCATACTTGCGCAGCACAGGTCGAGTCCTTTGCCTGACCCGGGCCGCGGTGTGCATACTTGCGCAGCACAGGTCGAGTCCTTTGCCTGACCCGGGCCGCGGTGTGCATACTTGCGCAGCACAGGTCGAGTCCTTTGCCTGATCCGGGCCGCGGTGTGCAAACTTGTACAGCACAGGTCGATTCCTTTGCCTGTCCCGGGCCGCGGTGTGCGTACTTGCGCAGCACAGGTCGAGTCCTTTGCCTGACCCGGGCCGCGGTGTGTGTACTTGCGCAGCACAGGTCGAGTCCTTTGCCTGATCTGGGCCGCGGTGTGCGTACTTGCACAGCACAGGTCGAGTCCTTTGCTTGATCCGGGGTGCGGTGTGCGTACTTACACAGCACAGGTCAAGTCCCTTGCTTGATCCGGGTGCGGTGTGCGTACTTACGCAGCACAGGTCGAGTCCCTTGCTTGATCCGGGGCACGGTGTGCGTACTTACGCAGCACAGGTCGAGTCCCTTGCTTGATCCTGGGCGCGGTGTGCGTACTTACGCAGCACAAGTCGAGTCCCTTGCTTGATCCGGGGCTCCGTGTGCGTACTTACGCAGCACAGGTCGCGTCCCTTGCTTGGTCCAGGGCTCCGTGTGCGTACTTACGCAGCACAGGTCGCGCCCCTTGCTTGGTCCAGGGTTCCGTGTGCGTACTTACCTAGCAGAGGTGGAGTCCTTTGCTTGGTCTGGGGCTCCGTCTGCGTACTTACCTAGCAGAGGTGGAGTCCTTTGCTTGGTCCGGGGCTCCGTCTGCGTACTTACCTAGCAGAGGTGGACTCCTTTGCTTGGTCCGGGGCTCCGTGGGCGTACTTACCTAGCAGAGGTGGACTCCTTTGTTTGGTCCGGGGCTCCGTGGGCGTACTTACCTAGCAGAGGTGGACTCCTTTGTTTGGTCCGGGGCTCCGTGGGCGTACTTACCTAGCAGAGGTGGACTCCTTTGTTTGGTCCGGGGCTCCGTGGGCCTACTTACCTAGCAGAGGTGGACTCCTTTGTTTGGTCCAGGGCTCCGTGGGCATACTTACCTAGCAGAGGTGGATCCCTTTCTTTGATCCGGGCTCCGTGTGCATACTTATGTAGCAGAGGTGGATCCCTTTGTTTGATCCGGGCTCAGTGTGCATACTTATGTAGCAAAGGTGGATCCCTTTGCTTGATCCGGGCTCCGTGTGCATACTTACGTAGCAGAGGTGGATCCCTTTGCTTGATCCAAGCTCCCTGTGCATACTTACATAGCAGAGGTGGATCCCTTTGCTTGATCCCGGCTCCCTGTGCATACTTACAGAGCTTGATTCCTTTGTTTGATCCCGGCTCCCTGTGCATACTTACGTAGCAGAGCTTGATTCCTTTGTTTGATCCGGGCTCGCTGTGCATACTTACGTAGCAGAGCTTGATTCCTTTGTTTGATCCAGGCTCGCTGTGCATACTTACTTAGCAGAGCTTGATTCCTTTGTTTGATCCGGGCTCGCTGTGCATACTTACGTAGCAGAGCTTGATTCCTTTGTTTGATCCAAGCTCGCTGTGCATACTTACGTAGCAGAGCTTGATTCCTTTGTTTGATCCGGGCTCGCTGTGCATACTTACGTAGCAGAGCTTGATTTCTTTGTTTGATCCGGGCTCGCTGTCCATACTTACGTAGCAGATCTTGATTCCTTTGTTTGATCCGGGCTCGCTGTGCATACTTACGTAGCAGAGCTCGATTCCTCTGTTTGATCCGGGCTCGGTGTGCATACTTACTTAGCAGAGCTCGATTCCTCTGTTTGATCCAGGCTCGGTGTGTATACTTACGTAGCAGAGCTCGATTCCTCTGTTTGATCGGGGCTCGGTGTGTATACTTACGTAGCAGAGCTCGATTCCTCTGTTTGATCCGGGCTCGGTTTGTATACTTACATAGCAGAGCTCGATTCCTCTGTTTGATCCGGGCTCGGTGTGTATACTTACGTAGCAGAGCTCGATTCCTCTGTTTGATCTGGGCTCGGTTTGTATACCTACGTAGCAGAGCTCGATTCCTCTGTTTGATCCGGGCTCGGTGTGTATACTTACGTAGCAGAGGTAATTCCTCTGTTTGATCTGGGCTCGGTGTGTATAATTACGTAGCAGAGGTGATTCCTCGGTTTGATCCGGGCTCGGTGTGTGTAATTACGTAGCAGAGGTGATTCCTCCATTTGGTCCAGGCTTGGTGAGTATAATTACGTAGCAGAGGTGATTTCTCTGTTTGGTCCAGGCTTGGTGTGTATAATTACGTAGCAGAGGTGATTCCTCTGTTTGATCCAGGCTCGGTGTGTATAATTACGTAGCAGAGGTGATTCCTCTGTTTGATCCAGGCTCGGTGTGTATAATTACATAGCAGAGGTGATCCCTCTGTTTGATCCAGGCTCAGTGTGTTTAATTACGTAGCAGAGGTGATTCCTCTGTTTGATCCAGGCTTGGTGTGTTTAATTACGTAGCAGAGGTGATTCCTCTGTTTGATCTAGGCTCGGTGTGTTTAATTACGTAGCAAAGGTGATTCCTCTGTTTGATCCAGGCTTGCTGTGTATAATTACGTAGCAGAGGTGATTCCTCTGTTTGTTCCAGGCTTGCTGTGTATAATTATGTAGCGGAGGTGATTCCTCTGTTTGAGCCAGGCTTGGTGTGTATAATTATGTAGCATAGGTGATTCCTCTGTTTGATCCAGGCTTGGTGCAGATAATTATGTAGCAGAGGTAATTCCTCTGTTTGATCCAGGCTTGGTGCGGATAATTATGTAGCAGAGGTAATTCCTTTGTTTGATCCAGGCTTTCCCAGCTCTATTTCTTTTTAGCATAAGGGACTTAGTTTATTTTGAGAGCCAAGGAGGGTTTTATTCTAACCTTCCTAGAGGGAGCAAGGGAGTTCACGGTATTCAGGAAGATGCTATTGAACCTAGTTACTGCGTCATTGAGAGGGATTTGTTTAAGGATGGACCAGTCAATGGTGGATAGAATAGAGTTGAATTGGACTACATTAAAATTAGAGCGTTTTCGGCAATCTCTATAAAGCTGGAATTTGGGAGGTTGGATTGTCTACAGACTGAGGTGGAGAGGTGGTTGCTAAGTTGGTTTGGTAGGTTAGTGGGGTTGTGGAAGTGGTGAGAAGAGTTGCTGAGTATCCCGTCAATTATGGAGCCAGAAGAAGAGTTTTTATGGAGGCGGGTGGGTGAAGATATCAGTTGATGGAAACCATGCAGGCTGATGCCGAGTTGTGGATCAGTTTTAAGTTTAGACCAATCTAGGTTAACATCAACTAAGATGAGGGTGTCATAGAGAATATTGTAGGAAAACCAGGATAAGATATTCTCTAAAGTGAATGAATTGTTTTCAGGAGGGATATATATGACAACAGCAGCTAATTTTTTGTGAGGGTTAAGGTGGCAATTAAGGATGATGAGTTCAGCTGGGTAAAAGTCAGGGATGGGTGTGGGGAAAGGTGAAAGATTGAGGCTATTGGAGTGGAGGATGGATACACCACCCCCTTTTTGGGGAATCTATCAGAGCAATAGATATTATAGCCTGGTGGGAGAATTTCATTGTTAGTGATATGTGGCTTAAGCCAGCTTTCAGATAAGGAAAGGATGTGAGGGTTAGTATGCATTATCCAGTCATTGAAATTGGTGATTTTGTTGGTGTTTGATTGAGGGGAGAGGGGGAGGGGCCAGGGTTGGGGTGGACATCCCCAGATATGAGTAAGTTATTACTGGGAAGAGGGAGTACAGTAGTATATAGATGTAGTTTGTGTAACAAGGGTTTAGATTTGTAGATATGAGGGTGAATTTGCAATATAGACAGTTTATGAAGAGAACAGGTGGAGAGGTTGAAAAGGGCTGGAGAGATATGAAAGTATGAAGGTGCAGAATGAGTGTCAAAGGTATAGGAGGTAAGACAGCATAAAAGAGAATAAGGAAAATGTGAGTGATAAGAGGTTAGAGCAGAAAGTAGTAGTGAGGTGGTAATGATAAGGTGTTTCATTTTTGATGGAAGGTGTAGGGGTTATAGACAGGGTGTAATAGTAGTGGAAGGAAGTGATGCATTTGGAGTCTGACAGGAAGTAGTTTGTCAGTGGATGGTGGGGAAGGAAGGGGAGGGAGTGGATGGTATAAAGGAAGTTGTAATGGGGTGTGTGGAATGGGGGTAGGGTAGGGGAGCAGAGTAAGCCCAAGCGGGGCGAGGGTGAATGGAGTGGGCAGGGCAAGGTCAGCAGTGTGAAACAGCACTGACAATAACAATCAGAAAGGAAGCAACTGTGAAAATCTGAGCTGAAGAGTTAAGAAGAGAGCAAGCCAGAGATGGAAATGTTGCAGACATAAATTTAAAAACAGGAGACAAAGGGTACAGAAGTCATACTAGGGGTTAAATAGCACTGTAGAATGTGGCTGGCAACATTAAACCTACATATACTGGAACTATTGAGAGTTAAAATAACTTTAAACTAAAAGCAATTGGTACTATTAGTTAAAACAACAAGGAATATGGTAGACTGCTGGTGCTGTGCTGCCTCCTGGTGGCCAAAGGAAGTTACTACAGCCAGGAAAAAACTAACCTGCATGTGTGCTCACCTACCCTTTAGTAATACTTTAAATGATAAGGAGCAGTTCACTTTTTAAAAAGCAGATAGTCTTAAGAACACATTCAGAGTGTGGATAAATTACAGTAGAAGAAATATCTACAGTTGAGCTAGGAAGCTGTGTTTTTTAGTTTGTTTTTGGAGCTGCTTCAGGCAGGTAACTTAAGCAGATTTATATCACTTTCACAGGATATTTTGCTCTGTGAGTCTGTTGGGTAGGGGATGACCACAGAGTGTTTAACCTGTCGGGAGAAGCTGCAAGAGATAAGGGGGAACACATACTAAAGGTTATATCAAGAAAGTAAGAAAAAACATGAGACACCAGAACTAGGAAAAACCCTAGAGAATCAAAAGGATAAGTGAGGTATAATACAGACAAGAATTATGGAATATATTTAACAGAACACACAGATAATGATATTAGCACATCCTGTCTAATTGTAAAATTATGGAATATATTTAATAGAACTCACAGATAATGATATTAGCACATCCCACCTAATTGTAAAATTATGGAATATATTTAACAGAACTCGTAGATAATGATATTAGCACATCCCACCTAATTGTAAAATTATGAACTATATTTAATAGAACTCACAGATAATGATATTAGCACATCCTGCCTATCTAATTGTAAAATTATGGAATATATTTAATAGAACTCACAGATAATATTAGCACATCCTACCTATCTAATTGTAAAATTATGGAATATATTTAATAGAACTTACAGATAATGATATTAGCACATCCTACCTAATTGTAAAATTATGGAATATATTTAATAGAACTCACAGATAATGATATTAGCACATCCTGCCTATCTAATTGTAAAATTATGGAATATATTTAATAGAACTCACAGATAATATTAGCTCATCCTACCTATCTTGATCTAGCCAAGGCCTTTCATATTATCTAACACTCTGGTGTTATTGATAATCCTACCCAATTAAATAGTAACCTCTATGTAACCCAATATATAGCAAAACGGCTCAGGGTTGGAACACACACATGCAGTGTAGATGGCAGATTTACATCTAAAGGGTTTACAGGGTTAAGTTTTGGGTCCACCTCTCTTCTGCATATAATTCTCTTAAGTCCAAATGATGACAGGTGTCTCTAGCTAATAAAGTTTGTTGACGACAGAAAACTTTGTAATTACAGATCTTGAAGTTCATTTTTAAAGAATAAAAATGAGAGAACTGGACAGTAGTCACTCATACAGCTTGGCAGTATTCTCTACCTCTATATCTGCTTGCTTGGTTAATAGCCTATCCAAATGTGTGCATCTTCTGTTGGTCGGACTAGGCCTAGTGAGGCCACTGACTGGCTGGACCAGTCAATATCTGTGAGTGTAAAGATTGATCTGACTGCATTCGTGTCTTTTTCAGTTATGTGTAAAAAGTCTTCGAGAAAGATAAGACTTTTGTTATACTGCCACTCACTGAACTTGTTAGGTAAACATTTCATCATTCCCCCTAACTCCAAAGGGATAGGTACAGCCCACAAGCATTTCATTATATTTAGTAATGGCAATAGGAAGGGGCCCAGTGGGCGGCACCAACCCAGAGCTTGGGGTTATTACCCTTACCCCAAATGGATTTCAACAGCCAACTAGCATTTTATCATATTTAGTAATGGCAAAAGGTGGGTACATAGGCAGCACCGAGTCAGAGGTTGGGGTGTTTCTCCCCTAACTCCAAAGGGATTGGGACAGTCCACAAGCATTTCATCATATTTAGTAAGTGCAGTAGGAGGTGTGGCAAGTGGGCAGCACTGAGTCAGAGCATGGGGTGATTCTCCCTAACCCCCAAAATGATTTGGACAACTCACAAGCATTTCAGCATATTTAGTAATGACAATAGGAGAGATAAGTAGGCAGGACCAAGCCACAGCTTGGGTAGATTCCCCCAACCCCAAAAGGATTTGGACAGTGCTTACTGAATGCTACATTGATGGCAATTACAGTTGTCTGATAACAGCATTTAGTTAAGACATGTACCCCCCCCCCCCCAGTTCTGAGTCTGTGGTATTTCTCTGTAAATATATGGTAGCTTTCAACAAGAGAGGTAGACAGAGGAACAGTGAGAGTTCAGTAGGGATTCTAAAACAACAGAAAATGCTAATGTCAATTTCTCAGCAGCGAGTTGACCCTCGATGCAGTCTGTTACACTTCAGTAAAGACCAAACAGTATATGTTACTAGGGTCTATATTAACAGACTGAAAACTGTAGTGTGGGAACCACAGTTGAGCGACACATAATGAGCGAAAGCTGGGAATTTTGAAACCCGTAAACAAAAGAAGTAAAACACGTAAAGTGTTAACTGTTTTATGCAGGGGGGAAGCCCCCTGCACCCCCCACACCTCCGCTACTTAAATATATCAACTCCGAGATTGCACTCTATTGAAGTAAAGGGAAGAATTCCCTACGGCAATCTCTGTCCACTTTTGCAATATTTCCCACTTTTGCTCATTTAGTGTTGCTCAAACTGTATTCATGAATTCAGTTTTCGTTCCACTGATATAGACCCTGTTACTATTAGCACACCTCATTACAGCCTGCAAATTATAACAGTGGCTTTTTCATACTGTTAGCCCCCCCTGACACACACACCTCTGAAAATGGCCATTGCTATTGATTTATAATACAATATATCTGCTTTGTATATGGGGCTAACTCCTCTTTAATCTCCATCATTTAATTAAGTATTGAAATAGCCTCTGTCTCACTCACAAAATCGCTGTACATTATGTATTCTGGCCATTGTCTCAGTGTCAAGTGTAATGGATGTCCACTTATAATAATAATTTAACAAATATTAAAATGCAATAATGTGTCTTCTTAAACTTACATTTTCTGTAGGACTCTCGCTAATCTGCAAGTAATACCTGTCCTGTATATACCAATAGTTGATCACAGCTAATTTAGATATACTGAAGTTGCAAAAGGAAACTGTAGTTATTTAAGGTTTCAGAAATAAACCATGGCTAATCATAACTGTAAAAGGGTGCAACTTTGTAGATACTGTATACTGTATAATCCATTTTTACTTCATTTAAATCATACATTATCTGTGTTTTCAGCATTAGATATGCACTGAGGCTGCACAGAAGACAAAAGAAAGCGGAGTGGGTGTTGTCACTGTTACATATGTAAGGAAGACTTGTGGAATGGGTGTAGTAAAGATATGCGTTTCAGTAACAGAACTGTAATTATAACATCTCAACCAAATTTCTAATACTCTGTCATCAATGATCAAAGTTCAAGGAGTTCAGAAGTTCTTTATATCTAATATTTGATCCGTGCATTGGAATTTAAGTCTAGATTTGAATATTTTTAGCTCTTTCTTAAAGATAAAATTTGGCTGGCCATGAGAACAGGGTTCCAGAACATTGGAGTAAGTGTATCCACTGTCTTACCTGACTTCTGTGTCAGAATTTTTTGTTTTAGTCAGGCTTTCTCATATATGCTACAAGTAATCTTTTCCCAAATACCCAGTGTTTTATGGGAATGGGAAGCATCCATCTTATAGTACTTACCGACCGCTGGTGAATTTTCCTGACTGCATTCTCAGTATGTGATATACTGCTTGAAAGAAAGATGAAGGCTCCAGCCAAGCAGATTTCCCAGAGTGACAGAACCATCCAGACCAGTAGGGACCAATTTACCTGAAGCCACACCTCTCATACGTTGTACAATTGTTACTTTGATTGATCATCCAATATTTTTAAAGGCATTAGCTGTGCACAGCTTTGAAGTGAGCAGAGAAGGTATTAATTATATTACATGATAATAACTTTCTCCTAGAGATTATTTTTTTCTTAAAGACTGCATTAAGTCTCTTGCTAAGTCATTAATGTTTTTCTTTTTCTCTCTAGTTTCATTTGATGCAGTACGTAACAAAATCCATTACCCTAAAATAAACATATTACAGGTTAACGCAATATAATAAAAGGCATGCGGCTCTCCCTTCATTCAGGTATAAAACTAGACACAACTACTCAAATACAGCCAACTGTCCTAGACAGGGTGTTGGTTCATTCCTTTGGAATAATGTTTAAAAAAAAATTATGGATGTTCTCAGTGTAGGATTCTGTTTGCATACAGTGTAGGCGTGTAGACTAATGGAAAGAGCCATAAATCAGTGCAGTCAAGGGAATATGTCAGAAACACTTTTATATATTATACTGTAGTGCTTACATGCAACTAATATACAGTATCACAGCTTTACAGACAAGATAATAAACTGAAGTTTCCTTACAAACAGCATTGCATAGTTTTAGGGATACTCAGAGGTTCATCTGGAAAAATCAATTTGGAAGCAGTCCTGCAGACGGTAGTGGAGAAAGACTACAGATCTGGTACAGACATCATTCAGTTTTTTATGAGGTTACTGAACTCAGTTTCTCTGAGCTCCTGCCCATTTCAGTCTTTAGAGAAAGTTTAATAAAAATCATATCATTAATGGACAGTAAAATGGCAAGAAATTATTCAGTCTTTAGAGAAAGTTTAATAAAAATCGTATCATTAATGGACAGTAAAATGGCAAGAAATTATTGTTTTGTATAGAAACAGATGTGTTACAGCAATGGAGTTCATCAGCCAAAGTTCATTTCTGTAATCAGTTGTCATGCTGCTGTTACTGTCAGACACATTATGCCATTTGCTAGGTGCATTCTTTGCGACTTTGTAGTGAGACAGTCATGCAAGGACATATATGCTTAGCAAAGTAGTCAACATTTAAACTGTGTGTGTGTGTGTGTGTGTGTGTGTGTGTGTGTGTGTGTGTGTGTGTGTGTGTGTGTTCTTTTGCTCTAGTCCCAGTGATAAGATGTGCAAGACAGTAATAGAGGGGCAGGGTCAAAAACACAGCTGACACTCTCACTTTCACACACACATGTACCATTGGCAGTGGCTGTGTTAAAAGATCCATTGGTATACACAATGGTGCTGCTAAAACAAGTTTTGGTCCATCATGCCCAGCAAAGAATGGTACAGCTAGTACAATTGTGCCAAACAAAAATGTAAACAAATGATTAAAGTTAATTTAACCCCTTTTGTTACTGATATTAATACTTGCAGAACATAATGCAGACTGCAGGACTCCAAAGGATTCCTCTAAACAGGAGTGACATAAAAAGAAGATATGAGTGACTCTCTTGAAACTTACTAGGATCAGTATAGAAAAATAATTTCTGACTCCTTGAAAAAACTAACTCCACAAGGAATCGGCCTTTAGTACTGAAAAAAAAGAAGTTTTACTAGACATATTTCCTGCTGGCACTGCCAACGCCGATATGTGGAAAAGCTCAGCAGGCACCTCTGGAAAGTTTTAGAACTGAGCAGAAACATACAGTTTAGTATATGAAAAAGGGAAATAAGGCTGCATGATTGATTGCTTTCTGTCTCTAATCCCTGGCAGAAGTGAAACTGATTAAAGGTCTCTAGGACCAGTTAATTATTTAAATTGCTACACAGCATTGCACTTAGTAGTGGGTAGTCAGTAAAATAAACAAATTATTTAAAAAGCCCATGGAATACATGACATTGGGCCGGATTCACGATGGCTTGCACGGAGTGTATGAGTAGAGTAAGACTCCATGCAGCTATCATGTCTGACGAGCGATCCAGGAACGTATGGGCGTGTAAGAGAGCTCCTAAAACGTCTCCTACAAGGACAGGGCTGGGATATGCAAATTACCTCACTTGCAGCCGAAAGGCATGCAAATGAGGTAAATTTGCAATCCAGGAAGCACAAACCTGTCCGAGTAGGAGAGTGTTAGTTGCAGAAATGTACTCAGTTGACAACTGAAAACCGTTCTGCAAATAGCACAATGGAGCCTTGTCAGCTCCAAATAAAGGTTGCATATGGTTGAGGAAGCATGCCAATGGCCAAATATACGGCCATTGGAAATGTTCCCAAATGCAAAATTAAAATAAAAATATTTTTTCCGGCGATTTCCGAGGTTTAAGCGTAGCGCAGCGCTGCGCAAACGGGGTGCGCTATAAAAACCATAAAATAAGAAAAGAAAATCCACAAACGTGGAACTTATGAAAATTGTTAAATTACAATGTAAGGGAATAGCAGGCTGCAGACAACATGGCCACTGAGTAGGGGTTGCTAAGGGGAGAAGACCAGTCTAAGACATGTAACCAAGCATTAGTAAGCAATCCTATGTAAAGGAGTGTTAGGATAGTGAATCGCACTTTTACATAGCAAATGAGCACAGTCAGTGGAGTGTAGGAGTAGGATATGGGGAGTAACAAAGTAGGAGATAAGTGACATCACAAGGGGGGTATGTATGAAAGTAGTGAAGCTCATTGGAGCAGAGTTGCATGTGTTAGCTGTCAGTTATACATCATGGAAAGAGGTGTGTCAACAGGTAGCCCAGGGAAAGCCAAGAAATGGAAGGTGTATACTGTGGATAACACCAAAGTTTCTTGCTGAGCAGGTATGCACATGTGTGCGTGCCTGTAAACTCGAGTAAGACAGAGTGTGCACGTGAAAGTGTGAGTGCGCGCGTTTAAGCCGGAGTAAGCATGTAAGACCTGTAAGCGCGTTTGCGCTGGTGTGGGCGTGTTTTAACCCGAATAAGTAAGTATTAGTCCATCTAAGCATGTGTGCTCGCGTGTGAGCTGCTGTGAGCATGTTTGAGCTTGTATGCGCGTCGCTCCCCACTGAAGAAACAGAAAGGAAAAAGGAAGCACAACAAATAGTAGGAAGCTACCAGGGAATACTAGTAAAGCTAGCAGGTGCAAACAATCGGAATCAGGCAATTACACAGGCAGAACACTAGCCCAGCCAGGCACTTAAAACTCTGCAAACAACAGTGCAGTTTGTTTCTCTCAAGAGACACTGCAACACTGGAGTAAGCTACTAGAAGTAAAAACTGAAAAAGCATCACTCAGACAAAAAATGCTAGGGGCTGCCATTGCTGTTATAAGACGACATATGCAACATGCTGAGGGTGGTGACAATGCAAATGCTACCGGACAACCCACAGTGAGGAGACGGAGAAGTGTGTACAGGCCCAGGGTCACCTACCAGGGGTTACATGAGCTGGAGATAGTGGAGCGCTATAGAGTGGACAGAGACCTCCTGCAGCAAATTGTTGAGCTGTGCAGGCCACGCCTCACACACAGAACCAACAGAGGGGAACCCATCCCAGTGGAAACCAAGGTATGTGTTGGCCTAAGAATACTAGCAACAGGTACCTTCCAGAGACCACCTGGTGATATGATGGGGATATCACAGGTATCAGCATCCAGGGTACTGCACCATTTCCTGGATGCCATGTCAGCACATGTCGGTGATCATGTATATTTCCCCAATTCCCGTGAGGTATTGGCCAGCAATACGCGTCTCTTCCAGCAAATAGCAGAATACCCTGAGGTAGTGGGTGCAATAGACTGCACGCATATATGCATCAAAGCACCAGCCGGTGAGCAGGGTAGGGCCTACAGTAACCGCAAGGGCTTCCCCTCCATCAACTGCCAGGTCGTGTGTGATGCCCAGGGCATAATAATGAATGTGTGTGCTGGCTGCCCTGGAAGCTACCATGATTCCCATATCTGGCGTCTGATGCAGCTGTAACAGACATTTGCCAATGGGGACATCCCACATGGTCACCTAGTGGGGGATGCTGGCTATGCACTGGAGCCGTGGCTGATGATACCCATCAGAAATGCACACACACCTGAACAGGAACACCATAATGAGGCACACGCACAAACACGAAATGTAATCGAGCGTGTGTTTGGGTTGCTCAAGTCACGGTTCCGGTGCTTGGACACATCTGGTGGAGTCTTGCAATACTCACCAACTACATGTACCAAATTGTCATGGTATGTGCCATGCTACATAATATGATTCTGTGAAAACAGCTGCAGCAGGACCAGCATAGGCCTGGGCCAAACAGCCCCCCACCATTGCCAAGGCCATCACAGGCACAGCGTGACTCGGAGGAGGAACAACCTGAGCCTGCCCCAGAAGGCAGAAGGAGGCGTGCCCAGTATGCCTTGGCAAAGATGCAACGCATAGCACATACACTGGCTCAGCAGGAACCCTGGAAATGATACCTCTCTCTGACTCCCACATATAGTGAAAGGGATGCCTAAGTTGACACAACCTGCTTTCAAACATGTGCAGGGAGTGTAGTATGTGCATCCAACATAGGCAGCCCAGCAGCACCACCTGAGGCATGATTGCCATGTGTTAAGCAATGTAAGGTAGTGCTAAACAGCATTTACCACCATGTAGTATATGCAAACTTGATGACCTTGAGTATCATCCTACCCTCACCAAGCATGATGCCACAATATGAAGACAAGATGATCAATTACAACAATTGACTTAAGTATTGGTGTCAGTGAAAGGGGATGACATGCTCGACAAGACATGATGCTTCGCTAGGGATGGCTTTCACCTCTCACTTGTGGCCTTTTGGATATTGCCAAAGGCTCTTGTCACCCCCATAGTGCCTTTTTCAGGTAAGGCTCAAAAGACAAACCCACCTCCATAGGTATCACAAGGGATAAGAAACTAGAAGTAATGCTACTCAATGCCAGAAGTCTAAACCGCAAGATACATGCACTCCAAACTCTCCTCAGCATGGAGAATGTTGATATCTGTGCAGTAACAGAAACCTGGTTCAAGGCTCCCAAGAGCACCCTAGCACGAACAGGTTACACCTCATACCATGCTTTACAGCCACAAAACATGGAACAAACTTCAAAATGAGGGTGAGTATCAATATTTGTCAAAGATACCCACACACCCAGGTTGGTGGCACAGCATGAAGCACCAGAGGCTATCCATGTGCAACTAACAGTGGGTAAAACCGCCTTCCAGTTCATAGCCTGCTACAGACCACCCTCCTAAACCCAGGAACCACATTTGGCCGACTGGAGAACACATGAAAATATGAAGGTCTCCCCAAACACCATTATATTGGGCGACTTCAACTACCCAAACATAGACTGGGAGCATTACCCTAGCTCCAACACCCTAGCCCAAAGGTTCCTAGAATTTATAAACTCAAATGCTATGGAACAACTTGCTACCACTCCCACAAGAGGAGAAAACATACTGGACCTGATCATTACCAACATGGGGACTCTATGGTCTGATCTTACCAGTGAGGGATACACTTCTGGTCTTGGGCATAGAGTAATCTCACTGGATATTCACATCCCGACCCCAGCCCATGGCTAGAAAACCACAGTGAAAAATTTTCACTAAAGCAAATGTCACACTCCTCCAAACCGAGGTGGAATCCTTCACAGCCCCGATTGCCTGTGGAAAATATGGCCCAGACCTCAGAACCCTTTATAAATGCATTCTATGAACACCTTCAGGAATGCATGGATCATGCAATCCCAAATAAAACCAAGGCCCAATCCTCCAAAGGCAGGCATCCTGTCTGGTGGACCCCAGCCATAAACAAACCATACAATACAAGGAGGAAGCTACTATATGATAGGGAAAAATCCCAAAAAGGGAAGGCATCTCTGATCAGTATTATTAAAAAACTACGGCCACACATAAAATCGTCTAAGGCCATCTTTGAGATAAAAATTGTACAGGACACTAAGGATAATCACAAGGCTTTCTTTAGTTATGGTAGGAACCTGGGTGGGAATTCCCAGATGTGCTCAGAATTAGTCCAAAATGACAAACAATACACCAAATCCACAGACATTGACAACATCCGAGCTGACAGGTTCAGTGCAAACTCCCCCCCCCCTTCCCTACCAAAAGGGCAAATATCTATCCCAGCAGAGTGCTGGCCCCCTGACATCTCAGATACTCAGGTAACAGCCAGTCTCTCCAAAGCAAAACACACAGCATCAATGGGACCAGACGGTGTCCCGGGCTGTGTCCAACATGAACCCCAAGAACAATTGAACACAAACATAAAACCACTGCTCAATCTCAGCCTTACCACAGGATATGTACCCAAACAGCAGTGTACAGCAACAGTGGTCCCTCTCCACAAAGGTGGTGCCTTAATGGATACTGCAAACTATCGCCCCAGAAGCCTGACTACTTGGTCTGCAAAGCTATGGAAAGGATCATCATGGACCTCAGAAATAAAGATATTGGGGACCTACAGACACTGGATCCTACCCAGTTTGGCTTTGTTAAGGGCAGATCCTGCCTCTTAAACCTGGTTGAGTCATTTGAAACAGTCACCAAGGCCATTGATGAGGGGAAGGTGGTCCACACAGCCTACCTGGACCTCGCAAAAGCCTTCCATACAATACCCCACTTGGTCATTATAGATAAGCTCACCAACTTCAATATAAACCCCTATGTCACTAGATGGGTTGCAAACTGGCTCAAGGACAGAACCCACATGGTCAGAAATGCTGGAGCCATGTCAGACCCCAAACCAGCTACAAGTGGCATCCCACAAGGCTCAGTCCTGGGACCTCCCTTGTTTGGTATATATTTCTCGGAGGTACAGGCCAACACAGAAGGACTGTGGCTGAACAAGTTTGCAGATGACTGCAAACTGGGTGCCATCATCGACCCTCCAGCTGACACAAGCATCCTACAAAAGCGCCTCATAGAAACAGACAACTGGTGCCAGAGACATGTCCTCAAGCTAAATGCAAAAAAGTGTATAGTCATCCCCTTTGGCAAAAACTAAGTGCCCACAAATTACCACATAGGTGGTAACCCATTAAGTATGGAAGAAGTGATAAGGGACCTGGGGACCCAAGTTGATAGCAATCTCTCATTCGACAACCATGTGGCCAAAGTGTTTAGAAAAACATTTCATATAGCCCACCTAATCATGAAGGTATTCACATCTAGATCAGGGGAGGTCATCGTGCCTCTTTACTCATCCCTCATCAGGCCCATAATTGAGTACAATGCCCCTTGTGGGATGTACCTTATCAGACACCTGCAGCAGCTGGAAAGACCACAAAAGTACCTCACCAGGAGGATCAAAGGGCTCAAACAGATGCCATTTGCTGTCCAGTTAAAGAAACTTGCAGCTCCACTCAGTGGCATACCGCCGCCCAGAGGCAGTCTGTGCCTGATGTATAAAGCCATGTCCAACTTGGAATCAATGAACGTGCTGCACCTCGGAAAATCTGAATCCCATCAAGCTATGCGCTCAAGAGACCTGAACCTCAGGACTGAAATAAACAGGACATGCTGGAGTGACAGATTCATAACCCAGAGGCTCCACTCTTGAGTAAACTCCCACTCCAGGTTAGCCAGAGTCCCCCATTGACTCACTTCAAGAAGAATCTTGATGAGTGGATGGGAGATTGTAGGTTTACCCTGGGTATCACTTCTATGTCACTGTTAGACAGAGGCACAGTATACTAACCTTGCAAAAATGTCATGGCAAACTCCACTTAAAATGTGTCTTGAAAGCCAAACACACTCTGGCTAGGTTTATACATGCCCTAGGGCAGATAGCCTAGTATGAGCCTATGAACAGAATCACACACACCAACTAGTACAACTGTGGTCAATGTGGAGTGATGTTTGGCAATGTCCACCCAAGTTGGTGAATACACAGCAATGTTGGACAAGCCTGGTTTAAGTAGGCCATAGCTGAACAAAATGCAACATGCTCATAGTTGCCCAACTGGCCCTTAACCAGTCTGGTCTGCTCAGTATGAACATTTAAAGCAGTGATGGGACTCAAACCCATGATACTGTGCACCATAGTGAAAGTATTGAACCACTACACCATGACAGTATTGCAGTGTTCAGCCAGTATGAAAGAATGTTGACAGGTCTTTGCAAACTATCCCATGGAAACCCTGCAGGCACAGCATAATCCCTGTTGAGTTATGACACAAAGGAGTCTGGCAGTACGAACACAACATGACTTCCAACACACACAGTATAAATGTCAATATTGGTCATGTTCACACACAACCACAAATGTAGTGGACTTCAGATAACATATGGAAAGGTCACACTGGGTATGCTCACACACTTGGATAAATGAGACATATGTCAGGCAACAAACCATAGAAAGCCTGAACTGGGCATGCTCACACACTTAGGCCATGTCTGAGTATAGCAGTCATCCACACATATCTGGCAGTTGTGTGTGTTAAGCCAGGAACCTCCCACGATCCAGCAATCCGCCCTGTGCACACAGTTAAATGACAAGAGACACATATATTAATACACTGGAACCCTGTCATGATCAAACATGTTATGCAGATACACAAGTTGTTCATAGAAACTGGGAAAGCTACGGCAATAAATACCTGCAAACAGTATCAGCAACAAATATTGTGCATCCTGAACATAAACATAGGTGCAGAGGTCGATACTAGGCTGTCTGCCCTAGGGAATTCATAAGTCTAGGCAGAGTGTATTTGGCGTCCGCCTTCCCAGTAGAGTAGCCTACTGTGCCTCTGTAAAGTAGGTCACAGAAGGCACCCTTTAAGGCTAGTTTGCTGTGCCTCTGTCAAGCAGGGACACAGTGGAGATCCCAGGGGTGAATTTGCAAGTTTCCATCCATGTGGCTAGATTTTGCTGGAAGAGGGTTGGCGAGGGGCTATGTCTAACTCTAATTGGGATTCAATTCCAGAGTGAGGGGAGCCTCTGGCTAATGAATCTGTCCCTGCAGCATGGCCCATTTAGTTTTGTGCTGAGGTTTAAGTCCTTGGAGTGTGTAGCTCTAAGGGTCTTGGATGTTATGAGGTGGAGCATGTCCATTACGTCTGGGTTTGACATGGCTGTGTACGTCAGGCATAGATTACCTCTGAGTAGGCGTTAAGCAACTGAGTAGAGCTGGAGATCCTTTAGTTGAGCTGCATAGGACATCTGTGTGTAGCCCATGATCCTCTTGGGGATGTACTGTTGTGATCACTGTAGTTGCTGCAGGTGTTGGGTAAGGTACACCCCAAAAGGGGCATTGTAGTCAAACATGGGCCTGATGAGTGACTAGTAGAGGACCACAATGACCTTCCATGATCTACATGCAAACCCCCATGTGATAAGGAGGGCTATATAAAGGTCTTTGAAATGACTCTGTCAATGTGATTATCAAAGGAGAGGTTACAATCTATGTTGGTCCCCAAATCTGTAAATCATCTTCTGTACTTAATGGATTACCACTTATGTGGTAATATGTGTGCACCTTGTTTTCCCCAAAGGGGATGACTATGCATGTCTTAGCATTTAGCACGAGGCCATGGCTCTGGCAACAAGCATCCACCTCTGTGAGACCCTTATGGAGGAAGCATGTGTCAGCTGCAGTGTTGATTATGGCCCCCGGTTAGCAGTCATCTGTGACATTTGTTAGACATAATCCCTCCCGTGTTAGTCTGAACCTCAGAGAAGTATATACCGAACAGGACAGGTCCCACAACTGAGCCCAGTGAGACACCAGTTGTAACTGGTCTGCAATTGGACATGGCACCTGCAATTCTGACCATGTGGGTTCCATTCCCAAGGCAGATAGCAACACATCTAGTGATATAGGGGTTGATATTTAAGCTGGTAAGCATATGTATGATGCCTGAGTGGGGTATTGTGTTGCAGGCCTCTGCAAGGTACAGGTAGACAGTGTGAACTACTTTGCCCTCATCCATGGCTTCAGTAACCATTTCAAAGATATGAACCATGTGTAAGAGGCAACATCTGCCCTTAAAGCCGAATTGTGTATGATCCACTGTCTAGAGGCTCACAATGTTTTTGATTATGACTTCCATGATAATACGCTCCATAGCTGTTTCTACCACACTAGTCAGGCTTATGGGGTGATAGTTCCTGTGGTCCGTTGTGGCAGCACCTTTGTGGAGTGGGAGCACTGTATGTGTATGCCATTCTCAGGGTACATATCCTGTAGTAAGGCTAAGTTGGAACAGTGACTTAATGTGAGTGTTCAGTTCTACTCAGAGCTCGTGTAGGACACAGCCTGGGACACCGTCCAGTCCCATACATATGCTGTGTTATTTGCTGTGGAGAGGGCACCTTTCACCTGTGCATCTGTGATGTCAGGGAGGTTACATTCATTTGGGATGAGTATCTGTACCCTTGGGAGGGGTAAGGGGGGGGGGACGTTTGTGCAGACTCTGTCTGCCAGGGTGTAGGCTATGTCCATAGGTTTGGCATATTTTGTGCTGTTATGCAACAATTCAGAGCATATCTAGGTGTTTCCACACATATTCCTGACATAACTAAAGACGGCCTTGTGATTATCTGTAGTGTCTGGTCAATTTCACTGTCAAAACTTGCAAGTGATGATTATATGAGGGATTGAAGTGTCTTGCCAATACTGTTCAGAGATGTCCTCCCTCTGTGGGATAATGCTCTGTTATGTAGTAGCTTCCTCCTTCTGGTGTACAGCTTATATATGGCTGGGGTCAACCAGACAGGTCTCCTGTTTTGGAGGAGTCATGGTTTTATTTGGGATAGCATGATCAATGCATACCTGCAGGTGCTCATAGAATGCATTTGTAAAGGATTCCGCAGATTGGACTGTATTATCCTCCACCCCAGTCTTCACAAGTGCAAAGTCTGCTTTTGTGAAATTCTTTACACTGATTTCCTTGGCTGGGGGTGGGGACGGGATATGGATGTCCAGGGAAAGTTGTCTATGGTCTGATCTTAACAATGAGGGTTCTACCTCTGGTGTGGAACATAGAGTCCCCATGTTGGTGATGATCAGGTCCAATATGTATTCCCCCTTGTGGCTGTGGTGACTGGTTGTGCCATAGCATATGGATTCACAAATTGTAGTGGCTGTAGGGTGATGTTGTTGAGGCCTGAGTAGTATCCCCAGTCAATATTCATGTACCTGAAGTCAACCACTATAATGGTGTGTGTGAAGACCTTCATATCCTACACTGTTCCCAGGAAAGCCCAGTGCAGTTCCTGGGTATGGGGGGTGGTCTGAACTACACACCAAACCAAAAGGCAGTTTTGCACAATGGTAGTTGTATATGTATGGCCTGTCATGCTTCGTCCAGTGGTACCAACCCAGAGGTGTGTGTATCTGTGATGTATATGGATACACCCCCTAGTTGTGTTGTGTGTTACAAGTCCTGTGGTCATGAAGCATGGTATAGAACATAACCTGGCAGTGCCAGTGTGCATATGTGACCCTGAACTAGGCGTCTGTTAATGCACAAATATTGTTATGCCCCATACTGAGGGATAGTAAAAGATGTACATTCCTCATTGGAAAGACTGATGATGTCAGCACCCTATAATTACAGCAGAAGAAGGGAAATCATCCAGTAATGTGAATAGCATGCTGCGCTAATGTGTCTCTCTCAAGTATCATAAGATACTTAGATAGGGGTTTGAATCCGGCAAACGCTGTGTGTGGGGGGGGCAGGGGGTGTGTAAGTATGCAATTCTCTGTGAAAGGAATGGCCTTTTTGAAGACTGGGATAACACACTAAAAGATGTACATTCCTCTTTGGAAAGACTGATGATGTCAGCACCCTATAAATACAGCAGGAGAAGGGATAATGCGAATAGCGAGCTGTGCTAATGCATCTCTCTCAAGTATCATAACATAGTTAGGTAGGAGTTTGAATCCTACAAATGCCATGTGTGTGTTTGTCACACAGTTTGTCAATGTGTTGTGTGTTTTGATTTTTATTATTGTATGACATATTATTATAACAGTAATTTCAATGCACACATCAGGTATGTGTGTGCCACATACAGATATGTACCTGTGACCTTTAATAGTTCCTATGTGTGAAGCCTGCCTCATATGAATACAGTTGTTACCTTTGCCAGCATGTGCCGCAGCTTCCCAGACCTTAGGCCATACATGTATGTTGGTGACAATGCAGGCTGCTGCAGTGATCTGTGTCCTAGGCTATGTGACACACACCCATGAAAGCTTTGATAGATTAATGTGGGTGAGTGTTCATGTCTGGAGTATATGTTAGACATTTTAAAACACAGCAAAGTCTGTGAGTGATGGACATCCAGTGTAAGTGTATGGCAACTGTTGCCAATATGCATACAGACATCTTCTTGCTTAGATGATACACCAAGGGACTGCAGAATACCTTTGGAAATGTGAATATCACAGGATAGACAAGATAACACTTGTCCACATGTACACACCATTACCCATTCTACATGATGGGTGCTACCACCTACATGGTACTGTTGGAATACTATGTTAAGTACATGCCGATGACAATGCTACAGTTGCGTTACAGCAATACAGCATGGCTTGGACAACAGGTATCTGTCTGTATGATACCCTTGTGGTGGTTAAGTGTGTCATGTGTAGAATGCATTGTAGGCCACTGTATGCATTTGCAGTCATGGATGGACATATCCGTAGTGTGTTGGCATGTACGTGAGACTGCTATATGCCAAAGAGTATTGTTCCCAGGGATGTGTGGGGCTCAGTAAGAATGGTTACTGGTATAGTGTAGTACTGCAGGGATATCACTGACACCGGGTTCCTACATCTGTGTATCAGTTGAGGAGACACCATGTAATGACCACTGAATGTCAGACTATGTAGGCTGTGTATACTACCAGAATGCAGACCACTGACATTTGGAAACTGTATCACCCACAGCATACTGTCAAACCATGTCATGTTCCATGCTAACCATGTTCACAAATGTACACCTGCAACTCTGTGATGCAAACATCACACATGCACTGTCCACACCCCAACACATGCAGGCACAGGTACACACAACAGCCATGTGGCACATGTGCAGACAGTACACTTTGGGAATTAACACTGGTGTATACAAAACTACAATGACAATCATAGTGTTAATGCATCATGCATGCTCGGATATACCCACAACGATATCATTACACTGTACTGTTAACAACATGATAATATTACTACAGTGCTATGTAGTCACCCTGTGCATCAGCACCTTGTTATCCTGTTCCTGCATCAATGTTACAGATGGCAGGGGGTGGCACAGTTTCATCATATGCACAGGGTGTGTACTTGGTTTGCCAGAGTCTGCCATTGACACATCCAATCGACATGTATGTGTGTGTGTGTTAGTGAGGAAAAACAGTACAACATGGGGCAATATTAATGTGATGTGTGTGTGTATGAGTTAGCCCTAGGTGTTAGCATTATGTGTGTGTGTATGCATGCACACAGTTCCACCACGTGGCTGCCATATACGGGTGTTTGTGGACAGCTACAGACTGTACCTGCCAGGTCATACAGATCACTGTCGCTGGCCACGGACATGGTACCTGTGCCTGGCAGGGTTGCTACAGACAGTATCAGGTACTAAGCCAGACTGGGTACTGTCATCAGAGGCAGTGGGTTGTTGACTGGACACATGTCCCTGCTGGGACTGTCCAGAGCCACGTGCACGTGGTCTTCTAGGACGGTCTAATGACAGCACAGACCCAGCATTGCTGGGGCTGGTACTGGCACTATGGGAGCAGCTGTGGGTTTGTTGTCGCAGCTGATGATGTTGCTGGCATATGTCCACGTCAATGCATCAAATGTCCTGCACTGTCCTGGCTCCTGGACATGTAGTTGTGGAAGAGATCTAATGTGTCACCCCAGCATCTAGCAATGACCTCGCTGATATTACGGATGGCAGCCGCAATGTCACGCATAGTGTCATTCATAGCAGTGCGATGTGCTCTAAGCTCCCTCAGACCCTGTCTGGTGTACCGTTCCATACGTGCCTGTGCCTGCATTACAGCCCGGAACATAGCTGAGGTTGAAAGACCTCTGTGGGCACGTCTGACAGGGGCAGTACGACCACGGATGCTCCCACGAGAACCCCAGACATCTGCCTGTGTGTTACCATGTCAGGAATCTGGCCATGGCTGCTGTGAGGGGATGCATGTGCCAATGATACCACACTACCCTGGTCAATGCCCACTGTATGCTGTCCCTCAGATAAGGACATTGGTAACAATGGATGTATCGGCAGGATGACTGTGAGCATTGATGGGGTTGACTGCTGTGTAGTGTCGATTGGCTGACCAACGACAGACCCTGTCACACCTCCCTGTGTCATTACACATGTATCATCATTATCACTATCCCCAGCAGTGGCTTCAGGTTCCCTGCTGCACTCCACTAGAGCAACATCAGAACCTGTGAGAAGAAGATAGGAAACACAGTTTACAAATGTGTACATGATGTTAGCACACATGCATACAGGTACACTCCTCAGTACAGCAGATACAAACACAGACACACCTGCAATCCAACACATACACAATACTGTTTGAGGGTGGGTGACAGTATCACAAGGGAAAACATCACTGCACACTTGTCAGCATGCAGATTATGTGTTGCACAGGAACATGCAGTGCAAGTGTAGACAGCCCTTGTTAATAACAGTATATGTGTACTTGATGCTTGTGTGTAGCTGTTCAGTGATTGTCTCTACCCTGGGACACAATGTGTACAAGGACAGAACAATGTTGTGCAAGTGTTACAAGCTGTGGGTGCATATATTTGCACACACACAACACATGATGGTGCTACGCAATAACTGCTATGTGTACTTTTGTGGTCAGTGGAACTGGATGTGGTGTAGTAACGTGCGCCATGATCAACATGCTTCTTGTGGTCAGTCAACAATAATAATGTGTGCCAGACAGGCAGCTAGCATGCTGTACCTGAAGTGCAGTAACATGACTACATCAACAATTACACAGCCACTTGTTACATGGGTGTGTAAGGTGGCCAATAGTGAGCATTGCCTAACATGAATGTATTATTTGTTCAAGACTGTTGCATAAATACATGATAGGTCTCTACTCCTCAGGTATATTATGTGTGCTGCGTAGATGATAAGTGGGATACTGAAGGGTGGCCATACAGCAGGTGTCATAATTGGACATGTGTAGCAGGCTAAGGTGTAGTGTCTATGCCAAACATGTGTGTGTTGTGTACATGTGTATCAGATATGCCTATCCAATGTCCAGTACTATGTTGCCACACGTGTGCCATGCTCTGTGTATTGCATGTGAGTGAGGCAGCTACTGAGAATAATGAGATATGTATAGTCTCACAGCAAACATGCACAGCATGCATTATGCGTAGGTGTGTTACATGTGCACACACCACACCTCCATATGACATGCACATGTCATTAACAATAGTATTGTTATTACACACTCACCAGCATGGATTGGCTGCCTTGCTGTCACTCCAGAGGGACCTGCAAAAATATGAGAGTGATTGTCAGTGGCCACAACTGTGTCATTGATACTGTATGATAAAGTACAGTAGTACAACAGTTGGCTTTCACAGGTATACAGATTATACTCAGAATATCAATCTTGCAGAAGAATCGGCAGGTTAACAACTACACACACAGTACACATCTCACACACGCATAAACTACCAGTACAGAGAACAGTCAACTACAGATATGGCATGTTACCTGCACACTCCATTTCAACATGCTGGGTGGCTCCGGCCTCCATGATGACACGTTTGTGGATGTTGTTGTTGTTGTTTGCCTGGAGCCACAACACTTAGGAGGTGCTCCTCCACACTGGTGAAGGGGGGGTGGATAGGTACCCCATCACCTGTGGCAAACTGTTGTCTGTGGATATCAGACACATGCTTCCGGACATGTTTAATTAAATCACTGTAGTGATGGTGTACCTGCTCATATGTCCGGTTATGCATGCCTATGTCATTTACCCGACGGACAAGTTCTTGCCACAGTGCAGCCCTCTCATGCTGGTTCTGGCTGGTCCTGGAAAACAGCATAGAAAAATTCTGCACCAGGCTCTCGTGAATCTCCTGATCCTCTGCTGCTGTATAAGGTGGGTTACGCTGATGCACCATCACCCTGGAAGGAAAAGAAAAATATGTGAGCAAGTCATGTGGCACACTTAATATTCTAATGTACTGATATCACTTAACTGCCATATATAGCATCTGTCTGTCTATCAGGGGATACACATGTTCAATACCACATATCAGTGCTCAGCCCACAACTGTCTGACAGTGCCTGCCACACTCCATACAACAAACTAGTATACACCAGCACTCGGCACACTGTTTGGGATACAATGCACAACCTCACACTGGGGGTATGTATCAAGCTAATGGATGAAGAATATTGTCATCCCATGCAATGAATGCAATGCACAGTTACAGTTTCAACGGTAATCCACCTTAGTCTTTGATGCCATACCCCTACCTGACATATGTGCACAGTTGTTAATATAGCCAGCATATTGCTACACACATGTGATTGCGGCCATGGTACAGGAATCATTACACATACATACAACACACAAATGTATGATGACACAGATGAGCATTAACTGTGTACCTTATAGTACTGTGTGCCCCTACTTACAGATACCTATGCATGAGGTATGTAATCTGTGCAGACTACAGGAAACACACCAGACAGTGTTACCAGGGAATGTGAACATACACCATACTGTAGTGTTTAGGCCTACAACTTCAGGTAGTACAACAGTTCATATGTGAGCTGGATTCAACAGCAGTACCACTTACTGAGCATACATGTATTGCTTCTGCCTACAATGGGACACAGGGAACTACAGCACAACATATGCCAATCTACTATGTTTGCATCCCGATAACTGACACATCTTTCTCTGGCCTCACACCTAGGACACAAACTACCATGACAGACACAAACTCACGCTAAGCTATCACACCTTTACAGACCTTGCACACAGTCAGTGTCACACTCATTCAACCTCACATAGCTGGTATTGCACTGAGTACATGTGTGTGTGCATTGTGTCATAGGTAGTTACTATGCTATTGGCCCTGGGCCTAGGGCAGCCTAGCCATATGCTACCCTGCCCTTTGGGACACATGTAATGTGATTTTACTTGCTCCTGTGAAACGGTTACACAGAGGTGACTCACAGGGCATATTACCTATCTCCATAACATTCATAAGGGGTATGTATGACATCTACTAATAAGGAGCCTTGTTTGTTCATGCTGGGTAGTTTAGTCCAGGGTATGGCATATTTGTGTATAGGAACCTGTACCTCCAGCATGTGCTGTTTAGTGCAGTGACAAGGATTAGGGCCCTAGGTCATGTAGGCTGGACGGATTGTGAGGTGTTGCCATGGTGGTTGGCCGACTGGTATGGGTGTGACATAACTCTGTATGTCCAGCAGTGGTAACCTCTGTGGAGAAAGTATGCAAGGCACTCTAGCTGTGGTTTTGTGAGTCAGTCTGCATAGGGAATGTGTTTGAGGGCATTATCAGTCTTTGTTAGGTATGTCTGTGGCCTTTCCACTTGCTGTAGTTCTCATGGGAGTTACATACTGCATAGGACATTGTCAGGTGTAGAGGGGTACACTGACTTACATTTCCCTAGCTGACACACCTTTTGTGATGACACATACCATGTACAGGGATTACAAGACTAGTGTGCCACTGTGGATATCAAAGGGAGGCTATTGTACACCTGTGTCCCATGTTCCCTTCTGACACCTCCAGTGGTAGGCAGACAACCACCTATGTGGTAGTTAGTGGGTAACGTGTTTTGGAATCTATAAGAATCTATAAGAACTTCCCAATAAAATGTTTTTAAATTTCTCAACTTAGTTATTATAACACTACATATCCACGTAGTCACTTGGGGCAACACTGGTTTTACATATCTTCGTATATGTGAAAGTGTTTATGGGGATATATAAATTTATCAGTACACACATGAGTATTGGTAAATATAAACGGTCTTTCTAACATACACTTTCCTAATCACATAAAGTGTATATTTTGATTTGCAGCAGTATACATATACACATACTTTTCAGTGTATTACATACAATTTAATGTATCATATGTATATATTTAGGTGTCTAATAATGTTTTTACTTGTTTTTAAAGTTCATTATACTGGCAAAGTGCTTTGATATGTATATTACTTTAAGTTTATAATTGATTTTTAACAAGGAAATGACGTTTTATTATAAATGATACACTTGGGCTTTTATTTGTGTCTGAAGAAGTTGCTCTAATAAGAGCGACGAAAAGCGCTTTACACTATTTATATTAAAGCTTTGTTCCTCGTAGTCTGCTGTTGGTGCCTACTTTGGAGTTCTCATTTTCAGTAGTTTGCTGTTTTGCCGAAGTTTGTTTTACGTGTCTTGTTATGGCCTCCGGAAACCACAGTGACGAAGAGGAAACATGTAGTCCAACGCTCACTGTTACAAGCATGGGAAAACACTGTTCTGACGACGTTAATCTCACTGCTCTTATCTTGGCACTCACGGAGCGTGTTGATTCTTTATCTACATGTCTAGACACTCAAATTAGCAACTTTAACACGAGTGTCATTGCTGCAAATACCACAGATTCAATGAGTCCAATACAGCCTGGCCAACGTACCCCACCAATTTCTGATGGAACCCAGCGACATAACTCAATAGAACCAAGTATATTACAGAACTTGGTGCAAGACAGTGCTCTGAATTTTGAACACAGAGGAGTGGTTCGTGCTACTAATGGCAGTGACAAACAACCTTCACAAGCAGCTATTAATCCACTAACATCAGCCACTCCAAATAATGGGTTAGATATCAACGAAGGGAATGGCAGCAATAGATCTAAACCTGGAGGAAACACAAGCGTTGGAGAGCTTATAGGAGCTCCATCACTCCATGAATGGATTTATGACACTAGCAAGTTTAGCTTCAGTCAAAGCAACTTGCGGGAGCAACCGGCTGATAACGCTATACAGGCTGTGGTTAGTAATGATATTATTATTAATAAGTTAAAAATGCTTGATCTAAAACTTCTGAAAATCAAAAAACTCCAATTAGAAATTAATTTTTTTCAGGAATGTAAAAAACAACGCTTAGTCCCAAAAGGCCTGAGACACCATTTTTATCCTACGGGACTGGTGGCCAATTCTTTGTTTCATCTAGAACTAAATACTTTATTTGATGAACAAGGTTTCGCTTTAATGGACTTACTTATTAAGCACTATGGGAATCAAGTAGTTGAATTATCAAAAGTAGCCGCCATGTTAAATGAAGCTATAATCAATCACGCTGACTTTACCAGATATAAATACGAGTATGACAGATGTTTCAACTCAATTGACCAACTACTTGTGAAATTAAAAGCAAACAAAAGTAAAAAGATGGCGCGTGATAGAGCCTCATATGACAATGGGTCAGCATACCCTAACCCCCCCTTTGTCACAAAGTGGACTGGCTACCACTAACATCATAAATGCTGCTACTAATTCCTTCAACTCACACGAAGCTGAACTTGATTCTAACCATGGTACAGGAAATACAAACCATAACGGACATGACTCTCATTTAGATCAAAACACATGGGCAGGACGGCTCAGAAATGGCAAGTTCAAAAATAATAATGGGGGATATGCCAATCAAACTTATCCTATTGACTTTGCTTCTAGTGAGGAACAGTCTAATTCCAGATTAGGTGCTATACCAAAGTGACCTTATAACAACCACCAAAGGTATCAGAACCAAAAAAACAGGTTTCGCCCACAGAACCAAGCGATAAGGTGAACGACTGTACTAATGGACCAGTCATCATCCAAAATAAAGCAAAAGACTTTAACATCTACAACTACTCATGTGCAAAAATCGACCAAGATTTGGTAGAACTCTTGGCCAAAGGGCACACATTTGTTCCTAGTAGACACATGAACTTAGTACAAAACATCAAAGACTTAAAGTTCTTTGTGAGAAAACTTAACCTTATATTTGGTGACTTCACTGGCTCTAAGAGTGATTATAAAGTAGCAAGCGAATATAATCCACCATTACACCCTATGCTTAGTATCTTTGAATCAGTTATGGAATTAGACTTACGTTACCTCAATATTAGAACAAGTAAACTTTTTTGTAAAGATGTTAGATTTAGTAATACCACTAGAGATGAATCACTAGCACTCTCTTCATTTCGTTCACTAGGAATTAGAACCATCAAACCTGACAAAGGTGGCGGTTTAGTGTTTTTTGACAACTATGATTACATCAATAGAGTTGAATGTATTTTAGATAACGATACTTATGTTGAGGCTTCAAAAATTAAGTTAATGTTGCGTATGGTAGGATTAGAGGCTATTTTAGCGACTTGTTCACAGATGGATTTATAGACATTGATACTTATCATTATATATCCACTAGCTGGCCAAGGATCCCTATACTATTCGCAACACCTAAAATTCATAAGGACACACTCAATCCACCATTGAGACCACTGATTGACGGACGGGCGTCTATTACCTATGCTGCTGCAAAAGTAGTTGACAACATTTTGAAAAAATACTTAATAACAGAAACACAAGTCTGTAAAGACTTTTTTGGCTAATATCAATGACATAAAATATGAAGATGACATCAATTCTTTAACAATAGATGTAATTGATCTATACACATCTATACCCCATACAGAGGGAATCGAGTGGGTCAACCTCTTTTTGATTAATAAGAGAGCATCACCTAATGAGACGTTTACTGTTACCACTCTGCTTGACATTATTTTAACAAACAACTATTTTACATTTAACAACAAGTTATATCTACAAAAATGTGGCATTGCGATGGGCTCACCATGCGGAGCCAGTTTCGCAAACACAGTAATGGTCTATTGGGAATCCAACTATTTTTAAAGATAAAGATCTAACTAAACATATTAAATACTACACTCGATTCCTTGACGATATATTTATCTTATATCATGGGACTCAAGAATTAGCCAAAAAATTCCGACAGTATTTGAACAATACCACAAATTTTTTCAAATTTACCTCAGATTTCCAGCAGCTGTCTATAAACTATTTGGATGTTAACTTATCTAAAGATGTAATAAACAAACAATATATTGCCAAAATACACAGAAAGGATACATTCTGTAATTCTTATTTGCATTACACAAGTTCACATCCTTACACACAAAAGAAATCTATAATAAAAGGACAGTTAATTAGGGCAGCCCGCATGTCTACTCTACATAGTGACTTTCTAACTGAATGTCAACTCTTAGCCACCTTATTTTCAGAGAGAGGATATCCTTCTGACTTTATTATAGATATTGTCAATGAAGTTAGATTTAAAAGAGAGAACTGTATCATAGTACCTATTTTAGTAGCGAAAAATATTATACTTGAAGACATAAGACCTCAAATAACAGACGAAGAGAGTCTCTTTCATAATAACTTGGAGAATAGCGTTAATATTATCAACACTAACACTGACATCACACTTAGTAATAGTAACAGTATTAATAATAACAATAACAATAAAAAATATCAACTTAGTTACATCACAACATACAATATGGACAGTAATGTCATTAAGAATATATTATTCAAAAATTGGACATTAATTCAACAAGATAGAACTATTAACTCTAAGTTTTTTGAATTTCCAACAGTTGTGTTCAGAAAAGGCCAAAGTATTAAGAACATTCTTGAAGCCAGAAAAACTAATAACTTCAACTACCGTGTAGGTATGTCCCCTTGTAGTAGTTGCAATATGTGTAAACATATGCTTGGCGGCGAGTATGTCACTATAAATAACAACAAATATAAGATAAAATTTAAACTCAACTGTAATTCAAAACTAATAGTCTATGTAGCAACGTGTACTTTGTGTACTGCGTTCTACATAGGAAAAACAGAACGCCGCCTAAAAGATAGAGTTTATGAACACACATATGCTATTGCTAATGAAAAAATGGAAAATGCATTAGCAAAACATACAACTACAAATATAGGACACAAGTTTAAATTTACAGCGATCGACCAAGTTGTAACTGATATTAGAGGGGGACCATACAATTTATTATTGGAAGAACACAAATTAACTTGGCAATGGATAACTAATGCCTTTATAAAACCAGGGCTGAACGAACACTGTAACATTTCATGTTTGTTAAAATTGAGAAGCTTACTTAGATGATAATAATAATCTTTATGTACAATAATTCCTATATTATTCAATACATTATTTAAGATAATATTTTGATATAACAACTTAGTTGCCACTGCCTTTAGTCTATACAACTACCATCTCACTTCATTCATGGTACTTCTAACATACACTTTTACATACATTCTTCGTTTAGAAAATGGAATTTTTCTATAAGAACTTCCCAATAAAATGTTTTTAAATTTCTCAACTTAGTTATTATAATACTACATATCCACGTAGTCACTTGGGGCAACACTGGTTTTACATATCTTCGTATATGTGAAAGTGTTTATGGGGACATATAAATTTATCAGTACACACATGAGTATTGGTAAATATAAACGTTGGTCTTTCTAACATACACTTTCCTAATCACATAAAGTGTATATTTTGATTTGCAGCAGTATACATATACACATATATATATACTTTTCAGTGTATTACATACACTTTAATGTATCATATGTATATATTTAGGTGTCTAATAATGTTTTTACTTGTTTTTAAAGTTCATTATACTGGCAAAGTGCTTTGATATGTATATTACTTTAAGTTTATAATTGATTTTTAACAAGGAAATGACATTTTATTATAAATGATACACTTGGGCTTTTATTTGTGCCTGAAGAAGTTGCTCTAATAAGAGCGACGAAAAGCGCTTTACACTATTTTTATTAAAGCTTTGTTCCTCGTAGTCTGCTGTTGGTGCCAACTTTGGAGTTCTCGTTTTCAGTAGTTTGCTGTTTTGCCAAAGTTTGTTTTACATATATATATATATATATATATATATACATATCTATAGACATTCATATCTAGCTGTATATATGTATGTATCTACATATATATCTATATATGTATGTATCTATTATATGTATATGTATATACATATTCTATCTATATATCTTTATCTATACATACCTCTCTATGTATATATATATATATATATATATATATATATATATATATATATATATATATATATATATATATATACACACACACACACACACACACTTCTAAACATCCATTGCTGTACATATACTTGCACATCTAGGCACATAGACTGGCCACCTTTCATGGTGGGAATATCACTTCTGAAACAGTTGTGAGATATACCATTCTGTAATGATATTGCACAGTGTTGTGCAGAATGCATTATGCTGTCCTCAGGCCGTATAGCTGTAGCAGGCCTCACTGGCTCAGTCCCACAGACATTCACCACCACATGACATATACCTGCACTGCATGCGGTTTTCAATGCCACACACTACAACCTACATTGATATGTGCACATAGCAACACTCAACTAGATATGTATGTCCAGCCTTCACTAACAGTTGCAGTATGTCCCTTGCTCTATGCACATCTGCATATACATATAGATACAGACTAACACATATGGAGGGTTCACAGTATGTAGATTACCTTTCAGACACATCATTCAGATGCCAGCAAATACATATCTGTTACATACATTACCTTTGTATTTCTCACCTCTGTCAGTTGTACCTGTTGATGTGTTGTATTTCTGTATTTTGTGGATTGGTGTCTCTGATAACTTAAAAAGAAAAAAGGACTTTTTAAATGTGGGTGTTGCAATTATTGTTTATACCTAATTATAGGATATACAGTACACTTACATGCAAGAAACAGGAATTTAATTTTGAACACCTTTGTTAATTGTAATACCAAAGGTATTATATATTTAATTGTAATACCAAAGGTATTATATATTTAGTCCTATGCAAGAGATGCCATTCATTCTACATAGGTAAGAGTGAAAGGAAATTAAAACAAAGAATTTATGAACATCTCTATGACATTAGGACGAAAAATGTAAATAATGCCCTTTACAAACATAGTGTTGTATGTGAACAATCAGAATTTCAGTTTTTTGTTTTGGAAGTGGTGGCCATGGATCCTAGGGGAGGTATGTGGGGAAACAATGGTAGAATATAGAGAATTGTACTGGCAGATAATATTGGAAGCCAGTAGAGCCCCAGGACTCAATGACATGATTACCCTAACACCAGTATTGAAATTAAGATCAGCAAAGTTATAATATTTATAGAATATATATTTTGATTAAATATGTTTAAACTTTTAACATACTTTGGTTCATTTAACTCATAAAATACATTGTGAACATTCCTATGTTAAGTATATGTGGAGCTGTTATAAAAAATGTGTGCCACTAGAGGGAGCATTGAGTATTACAAATAAATCATTCTTTAATGTTTTTATACGAAACTTTTAAATGGAGTTTTTATGTATAACATTATATTTATAGATAAGTTGGTACATATATAGAATAAATAAATGATTAATTTTAATAGTCTTTGTATTCTTAAATAGATATATATTATTACTGAACATTATCCACAAGTGTATTTGCCCTAAAAAAGTTTTTTAAACTTGTAGAAATGAAATGACAAAGTGATTAGACTCATTGTATTAATTGTTTAATTGTATTGTGAAGATTATTGGTTAAGGTCTGATTGTATCAGATAACACGAGTATATAAAATCTTGTATGGGAAGGGGGTTTTATCTGATGAAGTTGGATGACGAAAATGTGATTTATTGAAGCGTTATTCATTTTATTTTGTTCTTATTAAAGTTGTTTGAGTCTGCTTTTGGGTACGTGGTGCTTCATTTTTGGTTATAGTTTTATTCGCACCTTCCATTTTGCTTGGTTTTTGGTTGATTTTATGCATTCCCAGATGGACAAAACAACTGAAGCCGTCAACAAGGTATCTGAGGTTGGTGAGCTTCGGAAGCTCATTGGACAGTTGACGCAGCTGGTGGGACTACTCACGCCTGTTAGCCAATCGATTGGTTCGATGGCCTCGCTGTTATCGTCACTGCCTATACCCGGAAACCAAGAGTGTATTAGGCGTTCAGTTTCGAAGGAAGGAACGGCAGTTTTGAACGGAAATAACGACGGTGAGGAACAAAGGATTAATAATACAGACAGTGACAGTCTTGAGGGGTTCCCTCAGACACTTTTACTAACAACACTGGAAGACACCTACCTGAGAGGCGACGAGACAATAGGGGTCATTCCCAAGTGCAAGTGGATGAAATGATAGAACCCCCAGGTACTGAAAGATGTCTATCAGACATTCTTAATACTAAATTTGATTTTGGAAACAAGCTTGTGAATATTAATACTTATGGGACATATAGTAATATGCTGTATGAAACATTGTTTGAATTTAAATATAGTGCCCAAAGGGCTTAGAGTATGTAAGTACCCAAACGTGTTGGAGGGTACAGAATTCCATCGTGATATAGTTAATGCATTTGATAAATGTGGCTTCGATATCATGAGAGCCATTATTAAGAATAATGAAAATGAAATAGAAAGGTTGTACACAGACATTGATAGGACCAATAATGCGATTATTAATGATTTGTTATTTACAGCAGACAAAGAAAAAGGGAAATACAATAAATTATTGAAGGAAATGGAAGATAAATGTAGGGAGGTACAGAGTAGAAAAACAAGGAAAATAGAGAGGGATGTAAAGGAGTATAAAACTAATATTCAGTATCCAAAACCTAAATTTTTTGGGGGGGGAGAAGAAATAGAGATTATTGTGAAAAAGAAAATTGTGAATTTAGAGGGGATGACGAGATATTTTTTCAAGAAAATGAATTTGATGATCCCAAATTCCCCCCTTTGAGAAGGTCAGAAAGATTAAAATCAAAGGAGACAGTAGATTATACCTCAAAAAACTACAAGAGAAGGGAATGGAGGCCTCAGGTAAGGAAATAATAAACCTGGACCTCAATCATAGTATCAGTAATGATGGTTTTAAATGGACATACAAAGACTTTAATATTTTTAATTATTCAAATGTGTCTGTTAACAAAAACTTTTTGAACTATTCTCCAAGGGCTTTGGTTTTATACCTAAACAGAGGACAGATATTTTAAGTTGTTGGTTGACATAAAACTTTTGTCAGGAAGAAAAATTTAGAATTAATCTTCAAAGAAAAGAAGTTTGACCACAAAGACAATGTTCTGACACGAAGAGTACATTTAATCCACCACTACATCCTCAGCTGAAAAATTTTGAAACACTAGTGGAAAGTGAACTGAGGACTGCTGTTAAACGACAGTATGTACACCCTAACCTAACACTGGCGGAACAAGAAACACTTACAAATATTAGTAGGAATGAAAACCTAAGAGTTATGAAACCAGACAAAGGTGGGGGGGTGGTACTGATGGATCATATAGTTTATGAAGGAAAATGGAGATTTTAAATGATTCGGATAAATATATTAGAACATCTATCAATGAAATTAATATTGCATATAAGAAAATTTATGTGTTACTAAATAACCTTTTGTTAACTTAGACACTTACAAATACTTATACGTAGGAAAACCAAGGGTGCCTTCTATTTTCGGAATACCGAAGGTTCACAAAGATGTTAAGGATTCACCCCTGAGAACTATTGTTTCTGCAGAGGGGTCTGTGACAGCACCCTTAGCTAAATATATAGATTTGAAAGTTAAGAAACTAGTATTGCTTAATGGTAATATACTCAGGAATTCTTGGGATCTTCTGGGTAAATTTAACCAAACTTTGTTTTCTGAAAGAGTAGCCTTTTGTACACTGGATGTAGTGGACATATTTTACAAGTATACCACATGATGTGGGATTATTGTGGTTTGAGGAAATGTTGGTTGATTTTAAAGATATTAATTACAATGAATTTAGAACTGTTTTATGTTTGATGGAGGTTGTACTGAAAAATAATTTTATTTTTTTCCAAGGTAAATATTCTAGGCAATCAAAAGGAGTAGCCATGGGGGCCCATTGTGTCCCCACATATGCAAATATTATTATGGCGTATTGGGAAAATAATTTTATGTTAAAATCTTTGTACAACAGCAATTGGACATTTTACGGTAGATTTTTAGATGACCTTTGTTTCTTGTGGGAAGGACCCGAGGAGGAATTTCTTTAATTTGTTCATTATATTAATGGGACAACTAGTTTTTTAAAATTTACACACAATTTTAACTATAACAAATTAAATTATTTGGATGTAAATATAAGGAAGACTAATCAGGGCTTTACATCTAGAGTATATAGAAAAGAGACATTTTCTAATTCCTATTTACATTATACTAGTTCACACCCATTTCACCATAAGAAAGGAGTAGTGAAAGGGCAACTAGTACGGTTGAGTAGAATGACCTCAGATAATGAAATTTACAAAAGTGAATGTTTGGCCTTGAAGGAAATGTTCTTGAACAGGGGTTACCCCAGGCAACATATATGACAAGATATGTAACGAAGTTACTGATGGAAGAAGCAAAAAAATTGCTCCCATTTTGGGTACACCACATATTATTAATGAACATGAAGTAGATGAAATATAAATAGAAGTTTATAGTTCAGGATTTACAACTACTTATGATGGCCAGACAGGGTTAGTGAGAAGTGTCATTGAAAAGGAATGGAAAAACTTTGCTAAGGTGTCTGATTTAAAACAAATTTTTGATCAAAAATTAAAATATACCTACTGTAAAGGATTTAATATCAAGAATATTCTAGACAGAGGTGCTAACAAACATAGTTTTGAGAAGGGCATTAAAAAGAAAAAAGGACTTTTTAAATGTGGGTGTTGCAATTATTGTTTATACCTAATTATAGGATATACAGTGCACTTACATGCAAGAAACAGGAATTTAATTTTGAACACCTTTGTTAATTGTAATACCAAAGGTATTATATATTTAATTGTAATACCAAAGGTATTATATATTTAGTCCTATGCAAGAGATGCCATTCATTCTACATAGGTAAGAGTGAAAGGAAATTAAAACAAAGAATTTATGAACATCTCTATGACATTAGGACGAAAAATGTAAATAATGCCCTTTACAAACATAGTGTTGTATGTGAACAATCAGAATTTCAGTTTTTTGTTTTGGAAGTGGTGGCCATGGATCCTAGGGGGAGGTATGTGGGAAACAATGGTAGAATATAGAGAATTGTACTGGCAGATAATATTGGAAGCCAGTAGAGCCCCAGGACTCAATGACATGATTACCCTAACACCAGTATTGAAATTAAGATCAGCAAAGTTATAATATTTATAGAATATATATTTTGATTAAATATGTTTAAACTTTTAATATACTTTGGTTCATTTAACTCATAAAATACATTGTGAACATTCCTATGTTAAGTATATGTGGAGCTGTTATAAAAAATGTGTGCCACTAGAGGGAGCATTGAGTATTACAAATAAATCATTTTTTAATGTTTTTATACGAAACTTTTAAATGGAGTTTTTATGTATAACATTATATTTATAGATAAGTTGGTACATATATAGAATAAATAAATGATTAATTTTAATAGTCTTTGTATTCTTAAATAGATATATATTATTACTGAACATTATCCACAAGTGTATTTGCCCTAAAAAAGTTTTTTAAACTTGTAGAAATGAAATGACAAAGTGATTAGACTCATTGTATTAATTGTTTAATTGTATTGTGAAGATTATTGGTTAAGGTCTGATTGTATCAGATAACATGAGTATATAAGATCTTGTATGGGAAGGGGGTTTTATCTGATGACGAAAATGTGATTTATTGAAGCGTTATTCATTTTATTTTGTTCTTATTAAAGTTGTTTGAGTCTGCCTTTGGGTACATGGTGCTTCATTTTTGGTTATAGTTTTATTCGCACCTTCCATTTTGCTTGGTTTTTGGTTGATTTTATGCATTCCCAGATGGACAAAACAACTGAAGCCGTCAACAAGGTATCTAAGGTTGGTGAGCTTCGGAAGCTCATTGGACAGTTGACGCAGCTGGTGGGACTACTCACGCCTGTTAGCCAATCGATTGGTTCGATCGCCTCGCTGTTATCGTCACTGCCTATACCCGGAAACCAAGAGTGTGTTAGGCGTTCAGTTTCGAAGGAAGGAACGGCAGTTTTGAACAGAAATAACGACGGTGAGGAACAAAGGATTAATAATACAGACAGTGACAGTCTTGAGGGGTTCCCTCGTATTACTTTTACTAACAACACTGGAAGACACCTACCTGAGAGGCGACGAGACAATAGGGGTCATTCCCAAGTGCAAGTGGATGAAATGATAGAACCCCCAGGTACTGAAAGATGTCTATCAGACATTCTTAATACTAAATTTGATTTTGGAAACAAGCTTGTGAATATTAATACTTATGGGACATATAGTAATATGCTGTATGAAACATTGTTTGAATTTAAATATAGTGCCCAAAGGGCTTAGAGTACGTAAGTACCCAAACAACGTGTTGGAGGGTACAGAATTCCATCGTGATATAGTTAATGCATTTGATAAATGTGGCTTCGATATCATGAGAGCCATTATTAAGAATAATGAAAATGAAATAGAAAGGTTGTACACAGACATTGATAGGACCAATAATGCGATTATTAATGATTTGTTATTTACAGTAGACAAAGAAAAAGGGAAATACAATAAATTATTGAAGGAAATGGAAGATAAATGTAGGGAGGTACAGAGTAGAAAAACAAGGAAAATAGAGAGGGATGTAAAGGAGTATAAAACTAATATTCAGTATCCAAAACCTAAATTTTTGGGGGGGAGAAGAAATAGAGATTATTGTGAAAAAGAAAATTGTGAATTTAGAGGGAATGACGAGATATTTTTTTCAAGAAAATGAATTTGATGATCCCAAATTCCCCCCTTTGAGAAGGTCAGAAAGATTAAAATCAAAGGAGACAGTAGATTATACCTCAAAAAACTACAAGAGAAGGGAATGGAGGCCTCAGGTAAGGAAATAATAAACCTGGACCTCAATCATAGTATCAGTAATGATGGTTTTAAATGGACATACAAAGACTTTAATATTTTTAATTATTCAAATGTGTCTGTTAACAAAACTTTTTTTGAACTATTCTCCAAGGGCTTTGGTTTTATACCTAAACAGAGGACAGATATTTTTAAGTTGTTGGTTGACATAAAACTTTTTGTCAGGAAGAAAAATTTAGAATTAATCTTCAAAGAAAAGAAGTTTGACCACAAAGACAATGTTCTGACACGTAAGAGTACATTTAATCCACCACTACATCCTCAGCTGAAAAATTTTGAAACACTAGTGGAAAGTGAACTGAGGACTGCTCTTAAACGACAGTATGTACACCCTAACCTAACACTGGCGGAACAAGAAACACTTACAAACATTAGTAGGAATGAAAACCTAAGAGTTATGAAACCAGACAAAGGTGGGGGGGTGGTACTGATGGATCATATAGTTTATGAAGGAAAATGGAGATTTTAAATGATTCGGATAAATATATTAGAACATCTATCAATGAAATTAATATTGCATATAAGAAAATTTATGTGTTACTAAATAACCTTTTGTTAACTTAGACACTGACAAATACTTATACGTAGGAAAACCAAGGGTGCCTTCTATTTTCGGAATACCGAAGGTTCACAAAGATGTTAAGGATTCACCCCTGAGAACTATTGTTTCTGCAGAGGGGTCTGTGACAGCACCCTTAGCTAAATATATAGATTTGAAAGTTAAGAAACTAGTATTGCTTAATGGTAATATACTCAGGAATTCTTGGGATCTTCTGGGTAAATTTAACCAAACTTTGTTTTCTGAAAGAGTAGCCTTTTGTACACTGGATGTAGTGGACATATTTTACAAGTATACCACATGATGTGGGATTATTGTGGTTTGAGGAAATGTTGGTTGATTTTAAAGATATTAATTACAATGAATTTAGAACTGTTTTATGTTTGATGGAGGTTGTACTGAAAAATAATTTAATTTTTTTCCAAGGTAAATATTCTAGGCAATCAAAAGGAGTAGCCATGGGGGCCCATTGTGTCCCCACATATGCAAATATTATTATGGCGTATTGGGAAAATAATTTTATGTTAAAATCTTTGTACAACAGCAATTGGACATTTTACGGTAGATTTTTAGATGACCTTTGTTTCTTGTGGGAAGGACCCGAGGAGGAATTTCTTTAATTTGTTCATTATATTAATGGGACAACTAGTTTTTTAAAATTTACACACAATTTTAACTATAACAAATTAAATTATTTGGATGTAAATATAAGGAAGACTAATCAGGGCTTTACATCTAGAATATATAGAAAAGAGACATTTTCTAATTCCTATTTACATTATACTAGTTCGCTCCCATTTCACCATAAGAAAGGAGTAGTGAAAGGGCAACTAGTACAGTTGAGTAGAATGACCTCAGATAATGAAATTTACAAAAGAGAATGTTTGGCCTTGAAGAAAATGTTCTTGAACAGGGGTTACCCAGGCAACATATATGACAAGATATGTAACGAAGTTACTGATGGAAGAAGCAAAAAATGTGCTCCCATTTTGGGTACACCACATATTATTAATGAACATGAAGTAGATGAAATATCAAAAGTAGTTTATAGTTCAGGATTTACAACTACTTATGATGGCCAGACAGGGTTAGTGAGAAGTGTCATTGAAAATGAATAGAAAAACTTTGCTAAGGTGTCTGATTTAAAACAAATTTTTGATCAAGAATTAAAGCATACCTACCGTAAAGGATTTAATATCAAGAATATTCTAGAGAGAGGTGCTAACAAACATAGTTTTGAGAAGGGCATTAAAAAGAAAAAAGGACTTTTTAAATGTGGGTGTTGCAATTATTGTTCATACCTAATTATAGGAGATACAGTACACTTACATGCAAGAAACAGGAATTTAATTTTGAACACCTTTGTTAATTGTAATACCAAAGGTATTATATATTTAGTCCTATGCAAGAGATGCCATTCATTCTACATAGGTATGAGTGAAAGGAAATTAAAACAAAGAATTTATGAACATTTCTATGACATTAGGATGAAAAATGTAAATAATGCCCTTTACAAACATAGTGCTGTATATGAACAATCAGAATTTCAGTTTTTTGTTTTGGAAGTGGTGGCCATGGATCCTAGGGGAGGTATGTGGGAAACAATAGTAGAATATAGAGAATTGTACTGGCAGATAATATTGGAAGCCAGTAGAGCCCCAGGACTCAATGACATGATTACCCTAACACCAGTATTGAAATTAAGATCAGCAAAGTTATAATATTTATAGAATATATATTTTGATTAAATATGTTTAAACTTTTAATATACTTGGGTTCATTTATACTTAACATAAGAATGTTCACAATGTATTTTATGAGTTATGTGGAGCTGTTCTAAAAATTTGTGCCACTAGAGGGAGCATTGAGTATTACAAATAAATCAGTTTTTAATGTTTTTATACGAAGCTTTTAAATGGAGTTTTTATGTATAACATTATATTTATAGATAAGTTGGTACATATATAGAATAAATAATTGATTAATTTTCTTTGTATTCTTAAATAGATATATATTATTACTGAACATTATCCACAAGTGTATTTGCCATAAAAAAGTTTTTTAAACTTGTAGAAATGAAATGACAAAGTGATTAAACTCATTGCATTAATTGTTTAATTGTATTGTGAAGATTATTGGTTAAGGTCTGATTGTATCAGATAACACGAGTATATAACATCTTGTATGGGAAGGGGGTTTTATCTGATGACGTTGGATGACGAAAACATGATTTATTGAAGCGTTATTTATTTTATTTTGTTCCTATTAAAGTTGTTTGAGTCTGCCTTTGGGTATGTGGTGCTTCGTTTTTGGTTATAGTTTTATTCGCACCTTCCATTTTGTTGGATCCTGAAATAACTTTAATTTAAAAACATTTTTTACATTAAAGGTATTTTGAGACTAACTGTTGATCATAATAAAAATATTAATAACCTAAGACTTTGTCATTGTGTATTGCAGTTATGCAATGGTATCACTTAAAATATTTTATCTTCTTTTAAGTAATTTCATTATATATATTAGGAATGTCATTATATGCCTATTTAAGAGCTTATTTGAGTCAATGGAAGTGGAATTTAAATTTACTATTACAAATGCGTATGGCAATTAATGCAGTGACATATCCATAGTAACTGCCACTGCAACAGTGGGATCAAACCTATAAACAGATTACATCTAAAGTATAGGGTTGGAGCGTTTTAAAGTAAAATATAATAAGTGTGCTTTTGGAATACTTTTACTTAAAGATGAATACCAGTAAAAAAGAAAAATATATTTGTGTTGCTGTTTATCAAAAGAAACACTTTGTGTGCTTGTTTATGTGTTTGACAGTTTTACTTTACAAAGCACTGCTGCATTTCAACAGGGGAAAAATCTTGACTGTGTACAGTATGCCACATTTCACCCATTTATAGCAATTTTACTGTTAAAACAGCTGCACATTTTGTACAGCTTTTCAAGTCTTGCATTTTTACCCTGTTGAAATGCAGCAGTGCTTTGTAAAGTAAAACTCAGTGGTTACCAAACACTTAAATATCAGCCTCTGAGACACACACATATACACTTAAACAGTTGACACTAAACTTTCCAGCCCACTATCCCTCCGTTTCCTTCTTGGTTGTCTTACCAAAATTAAATTCACAACTGTCCATGACGGACAGTCCATAAGTACACTTTTTTCTCAGTGATGAAAATTATGTGCACCGTTAGCATTCCCATTCTGGTCTTTCCCTTTTATTTCAGTTTGCCCTACCAACCTGACAAGGATTCTGTGGACCCAAACATTACCCCTCTTTTCTTTCCTCCAGAGTACCTGCTCAGAGACACTAGAATCTTCTCAAGCTTCATTGCCTCCACCCCTTGGTCTTGTTAGTGGTCCATCTTAGATTATTATGTTAGACTAGAATGCACTATCTCCACACTCCTCCTGCTTCCTTTGGAATAGGTTGGCTATGCCTCCATTTACCATCTCATTAACTCTGTCTCTGCCCCTTACCTCACTATATATTACTCAAGCTATTTAGAAAATGGTTTATAGAATCATAAAACCCCATTAGCTGCTCATCATTCAAAACAGATAGATTAATAAACAAGGAGACTTTGGTAAAAATAAAAGCATCAACTTACAGGAGCATATCAGCTGGCCAAAAAAAATTAAGATAGAAGTATCCTACGAACTATATATATACTACCCATAATAAAAATAGCAAGTACTCACTTTCACTGGTTTCTTTTTTGGGCATTTCAGAAAAAGAATTCAAAAAATGCCCAGCTGGAAACAGCTTTAAACTACTTTTAGGGCAGGTTACCATCACTCTTGCTATACATTGCCAATGCAGACATTATTCACTGTATTCACCACACAGAAGCACAGCAGAATTGTACTACTTAACCATAGATGACTAAACAGCATCTGACTACATACTTACCCCAACATTCCTACAATGTGTCCCAGTAGTCCGTGCATCAGACTACCTCACCTGCACCTTACGTTACAAAATCAGCCACAGGGTTTCCATGGTAAATACCACCTTGGGTTTCCCCTGAAAAGAAGCCACCAAGCCTAGTGGGACTAACCTTGTCACCAAAGGATAAATAAGTCAGTACTTTACCATGTTCTACCACTCTTTCAATCATGCATTAGGCAACAATTCACTTCCGGACTGTATCTTCATAGTGCATAACACTTGCTGCAAATGCACACCTCTTAGAGGTCGTCATACTGACATCAGGATCTTGCTTGCTGCTCAAGTTCTGTTATGTTTACAACACAAGCTGACTGCAGACAAGTAAAACCCATAGACCTAGACAAGATGTTTAAAAATATAATTTATAGAAGTACTTGGAAATCAGACACACAGTTATATCATGTTAAGAGATTTTTTGAGTTATTATTATACATCAGCAGAGACATAGCTGTTTTATATTATGTCACATCTGCCCAAGTATACTTTATTGTAACCTGAGTGGCCCACTGTGCAGCATTACATCTTTAAAATTAGAAGAAGTTATGTACCTACCATAACGTTCCATGTTAGTTGTCTTCTTCTCACCTTCTTTCTTGCTGGATGGGTTCAGAGCCGAACCTCGGCTCCGACTTGGCCACTCTAAAAGCTCGAGAGCTAGTTCCACCGGCTCGAGGCTCCCCTATATCCCACAATGCTAGGCGGTAACTCCTCAGATCTCGTTTGAAAGCTAAGGCCAGCAATAAAATTCCATAAGGAACCAAGAAAACTCCTCTAGGTCTGTCCTGGCTAGGGGGAAGGAGGGTGGGACGCAAGAAAGAAGGCGAGAAGACGACAACTAACATGGAACGTTATGGTAGGTACATAACTTCTAAATGTTAAGTTGTCAATCTCGCCTTCATTCTTGCTGGATGGGACCGCGTCCCTAGCACCTTGTCCCGGGTGGCCTATCGGAACAGACTCTTGAGTACAGTGGAACCAAAGTTGGCTCGGTCTCTAGAGGCCAAGTCCAACTTATAATGAGAAATGAAGGTATGGGGAGAAGCCCAAGTAGCTGCAGAACAAATCGAATCAATAGGCAGCCTATCTTAGAAAGCTATAGAAGTGGCTAAAGCTCTAGTTGAATGAGCCCTGGGTTTGGATGGCAACCGTTGATGTCTTATCTCATACACTAGGGTAATCAACGAGGTAAGCCATCTAGAGAGAGAGACTTTAGAAACTGGAAGGCCCATTCTACATTCTGCATAAGAAACAAACAGTTGGTCAGATTTCCTGAATTGTTTGGTCCTGTCCAAATAGTACCCAAGTTGGCGATGAATATCTAAACAGTGTAACTTTTGTTCTGACCTATTAGAATAATTTGGGAAGAAAACAGGAAGCTCAATGGTTTGATTCAAATTTGCCAATGAAGCTACTTTGGGCAAAAAAGACGGGTTTTACCCTGTCTTTATGAAATACCAGATAAGGAGGTCGACTACACAGAGCATGGAGTTCGGAGACTCTTCTAGCTGAGGTGATAGCTACTAAAAAGAGTGTCTTCCAAGAAAGTAACTTTATAGAACATGAAGCCGCAGGTTCAAAAGGGGGAAGAATTAAGGATGTCAGAACCAAGTTGAGATCCCATTGAGGAGGTGGATCTCTGATGGGTGGTTTGAGGAGAAAAACTCCCTTTAAAAAAGCCTTGCAGAGTTTGTGAGACATAATGGAGGACTCTGAGACTCCAACATGAAAGTTCGATATTGCTGCCAATTGAACTCTAATGGTAGATGGGGACGAACCTGAGTGAAAACGTTCGGCTAGAAAGTCTAGAACTGTTTGAATAGAAGCAGTGAAAGGATCTATATTCGTTGATTGCGCCCAATAGGAAAAACGTTTCCACTTGCTAAGATAAATCTTCCGAGTGGAAGATTTATGAGAAGCTATCAAGATATCTCTAACTGAGTGAGATATCAAAGGAAGCCTGGCTAAAGTCGGAATTGGAGGAACCACGCTGTGAGGTTCAGAGAGGGAAGGGAGTGGTGCAACTGACCCGACTGATGGGTCAAGAGGTCTGGAACTGGGTCCAGATGCCAAGGTTGTTCCAACAGATAACGGTGGAGAAAAGGGAACCAAACCTGTTGAGGCCAGTAAGGGGCAATGAGGATCATGGAAGCTTCCTGAGCGATGGCTTTCTGTATCAGCTGGGATATCAGTGGGAAGGGAGGAAAGGCATACAGAAGTCCCCAGGGCCAAACGTGCACCACAGCGTCTCTGCTGGGGTGGCCTGGTTGGGGAAAGAGGATGAAAAAATCATCGCACTTGCTGTTTTGGGGAGTAGCGAAAAGGTCGCAGCAAGGCCTGCCCCACTTTCGAAAAACTTTCTCCAACACTGAATTGTTCAGAGACCACTCATGAGGCATGAGAATAGCTCTGCTCAATTTGTCTGCAATCACATTGGACTTCCCGGGGATGTGCATTGCTAACAGAAATCGCTGAGAAGAAATTGCCCATTGCCACAGTCTGAGTGCCTCTCGACATAGGGGGTAAGATCTGGTTCCGCCTTGTTTGTTGATGTACCACACTACAGACATGTCTGTTTGAATTGCTCTAGTTCCCTTGGGAAGAGAGTCTTGTAGGGCTTGCAACGCTAGAAGCACTGCTCTCATCTCTAGGACATTTATGTGCAAGTGGCACTCGAACGGTTGCCACATGCCCTGGACTGTCCTGCCCTGGAAATGCCCCCCCCCCCACCCGATCAGGGAGGCGTCCGTTGTCACTGTAGCAACCGGAGGGGGAGGGACGAAAGGTCTCCCTAGGAGGAGCTGAGGAGATGTGATCCACCAATAGAGATGATTCTTGCACGACTGAGTTATCCGAATAGGATGGGACATTGGGAGACTTTGGTAAGACCATTGTGTGAAGAGCATCCATTGTAAAATTCTCATATGGAAGCGAGCTAATGGTAGGAGAGGGATGGCCGCCGCCATAATCCCTAAGACTTTCAGGATCAGTCTGGCTTTGACTTTGTTGCTCTGCAAGACAAGAAAGACCTGTTTGTGCATGTCTGCTATCCTCTGCTCTGTGAGTCTGGCTGACATCTTGACTGTGTCTAGATTTGCGCCTATGAAGGTAATAACACAACAAGGTGACAAGACAGACTTTTCGTAGTTTATTGATATGCCTAGTGCCTGACATGTGGTGAAAGGTGTAGTCTCTGGCGAGAAGTAAAAGATGCTTGGTGGGGGCTGTAAAGAGCCAGTCGTCTAAATAAGGAAACACCTGGAATCCTTGTCGTCTCAGGTGAGAGGCTACCACTGCCATGCATTTGGTAAACACTCGGGGGTCTGTAGCGAGACCAAAGGGCAGGGCTCTGAATTGAAAATGACTGGTTCCCAGCCTGAAGCGGAGAATTCTCCTGGAGCGTCGACTCATCTTGATGTGATAGTACGCATCCTGGAGATCTATCGAGCACATCCAGTTGTCCCGCCCCAAAAGGGGAAGAATGGACTGCAGCGTGACCATCCGGAACTTTGTTTTCTTGACAAACTTGTTCAAGTTGCTGAGATCCAAAATGGGTCTCTAGTCCCCTGTTTTCTTTGGAACCAAAAAGAATTTGGAGTAGATTCCGGATCCTACTTGGTCTGCTGGAACTGGTTGAATGGCTCTTTTTGCGAGCAGCTTTGAAATTTCTAATGCTGCTTGCTCGCTTTGACTGGGTGGAACGTCTGGAAGGGATTTTTTGGACTGCTTCAGAATGAAAAGGAAAGGGATTCTGTAGCCTTCGGAAATGATAGACTGTACCCACTTGTCTTGAGTTAGGGATAGCCAGGCTTTTGGGTACAGTGACAACCTTCCCCCGACTGCCTCCAAAGGTGGGCACCAACACCTCAGGGATGCTGAAAAGGCTTGTCGGAAAAGGATTCTCGACTGCCCTGATTCTGCGGGCCCCCTCTGACCCTGGGACGGCGTCTACCATTGTTGTTCCCCCCTCTGCCTCTAGAGGGGAAATGACTCTGTGTGTCAGGCAAGTCTCCTTGAGATTGTTTGTGGAACCACATCTTTCCCCCTTCTGACCTTGGGGTAAGGTCTAGGAGGAGTAGAAAAACGGACTCCAACGGCAGAAAGAGTCTTGCCATCAGTCTCGCACCTAGTCAGGGTTTCCTTCACTTGAGGACCAAAAAGGGATGATCCATCAAAGGGGGAATTAGTGAAGGACGCCTTAAAAGGGTCCGCAAAGTTACAAAGCCGCATCCAGGCGTGCCTACGCAAGGCTACACCTGTACCTGCCTCTCTACTTGCTCCATCCGCCGCATATGAAAGGAGGCGCATGGAAGAGTTGGTTATAGAATTAAGGGTAGCCAGCTGAGAGTTCATCCTATCCTGAAAACCCGCAGCTGTTGGGTCCTTCAACATTTCACTCGCTTCTTTGAGTAAATCCCTCTGAAGACAAGTAAAATGACACAGGTAATTCAGCGATCTCATAGTAAAGGTCGCTGACAAGAACATCCACTTCCCGTACCTGTCCATCGACCTAGACTCCTTGTTAGGAGGATGAACAGGCACAGAAGGATCAGCTAACTCCTTCTTGGTAGCCGCAGCCACCACCATAGCATCAACAGAGATGCCTTTGGTCAGAAATTCTTTATCCTTGGGGGCCGTGATGAACTTTGATGGTCTCCTGGGGGTGAGTTCCACTGAGTCAGGAGCCGCCCAAGCCTTCTTTGCCACCACTTGCATAAGGGGGTCAAAGGGAGGGGACACCCAGGAGGTGGAAGGGTGAGAGCCAAACGCCTCAAGATACACGGATTCATCCTCTGAAGGGTTGAGGGATGGCCAATTCCCCCTCTGTTTTAAGATTTCAAGGATGTCTACAAAGGAGACATCTTCAGAGGGGGAACGAGGGGAACCTTCAGAATCCTCTAAATCAGTGTCAGAGGTGACAGACTCAGGGGAGTCCATGTGCTTCCTCTTGCACTGCCTCTTCCTAAGGGGCTCTCCTACAGGATCAGGAGAGGCCTTGGAAGAGGAGGAGATCCCCACAGGGGAAACTTGAGGAGCTGGCTCTCTACAGTTGGGGATGAGAGAGTGAGTAGAAATCACCGGAGGCACCATAGGGGGAGGAGCAGAAAGAACCGACTGTGGAGTTGAACCTGGTTCCAACACGCTCATCATGACCTCGAAGGCACCCCTGTCAGGCAAAGCCGGAGGTCTACGTTCCGAAAAACTGGAAACCTCCCCCGGCACCGACAGTGATGGCTCCAAGGCCGATGTCGGAGCTGAACTCACCAGCGCCGAAGCACCAAGAGGGAGAGCGGGGTCGGACAAGGGTCCGATGCCACTCGCCCCCTCGGAGCCAACGAGGGAAGTCTGGCGCCGAGATTCTTCCAAGGAAGACATCGGAGCCGACGAGGGAACCGAAGACAAAGGTATCGGTTCCGACGCTACCAGTCTCGGGTCCGAGCCGCCCCGGCTCCGAACTCAAAAGAGTCAGAGGAGGAATTTGAGTGATAGGAGTAGGTCTCGACTGTTGAGTCGGACTTTGAAGCATCTGGGCTAATGCCTCGGACTTAAGAAGTCGACTCACTACTCTCTGAAGGTCATGGTCCGATAACCTGGAAGACCTAGAAGAGTGGGATCTATGGCTCCGTTCAGACAGCAAGGGTGATGCTGGAGCTGAATGAACGGAGCCAATAGATGGAGATCGGGACCTTTTTCTAGTTGTCGGTTCCGATAAAATAATCGGAGCCGACAGAGTAATGTCTTCCTCGGCTCCGGCCGGAGCAGAGGACACCGTAGGGGCTTGTATTCGAGATTCATTGGCTCCGGCCGGAGCCGATGTTCGAATAGCTTTAGGGCCTCCAGAAGACGGCTCAGATGCTGGCGCCGAAGGTCTGGAAGACTTAGAGGGTTTCCCCGATGACTGAGTCGAGGGACCCTCAGGCTTAAGTAAGCCCCTTAAAATAAGTTTATTTTTTCGCTCCTGCAGGACTCTAGGGCTGAAGCCATGGCAAACATCACATGAGTCCTGCAGGTGCAAAGGTCCCAGGCAGTACACACAAGAAGTGTGACCGTCTGTCAGAGACCTTTGATTCCTTAGACATATCTAAGGGAAAAGTGTAATCACACAAGCACACACACACACTGATTACACTTAGGAGTAATTTAAAACTAATTTAAAATAAATTATAGTAACTAGAAATAAAAATCCCTACAAAACACAGTCACTCACTAGGAAGGGAGGGACTGGGCCTAGGGCCCGAGGGAAAAATTCTAGAGATTTGTGGAAAAAAGGGGGTGGAAAGTTAACGGGAATGGGATAGACTATTTCCAAACTAACTATATATAAAAAAAAATTACTTTAACAGGGAAAAAAGGCTAAGAAACTAGTTCTTTACCAAAAACTAACCTGAGCCGGTAGGAACACACTTCGATCGCTGTAGCAGCAAACAAGATCTGAGGAGTTACCGCCTAGCATTGTGGGATATAGGGGAGCCTTGAGCCAGTGGAACTAGCTCTCGAGCTTTTAGAGTGGCCGAGTCGGAGCCGAGGTTTGGCTCCGAACCCATCCAGCAAGAATGAAGGCGAGATTGACAACTTAACATCTGTAGTTATGCAACAGTTATTATATGGAATTTCCATGATACTCCATATCCATTCACATCATAAGCAGGATTTACAGCGGAACCTGCATTTTAAATACCACAGGTATAGCAAAAGTGCCACACTGAGAAATAAAATAAATAAATAATATATAATGATCCAGATGAAGATCAGGAGCCCACCTCCCAGAAGGAACAAAGTCTTGATACAGTAAGACTGTCGTCTTAATGTGATTATAAGTACTTTCAGGTTCTATTTTGAAATATTAAAAGGCACAACTCAGACTTACCAAAATGCCAAAAAATAATGCCCGAAAAACAGAAAGGCAAATCAATTTTAAGCACTTTTTGCATGGAGCAAGCCCCCTAACCCCAAACTTATATATTCCGACTTTGTGATCATAACTCGAAGAAGGTAGTAATTTCTCAAAAGAAGTAAAGCATTGTTAGACCCACTTTGAAATTGCACCAGCAATGATTTCCTATGAGAAGCAGCAATCAGCATTCTAACTCTCAAGGTTTTTTTCCTGTGGGCAAATGAATCTCGTGAAATTTCACCTCACCCAAATTTAGGGTAGCCATATTTTCATGTTTAAACATGAGCAACTAGCTAGATTGTGAAACTTTTATACTTTTGATATAAATTACTTCTTGAGACAGAGCTTATATATTCCACACTGACTTACAGAAATAGCCAAGTAACTATTTTACATGTAAAATACAAACAGTTTATATAGACATGAAACAAACAAAGTTAATAGCTAAGTAAGAGGCACATTGTCTTTAAACATTTGATGTTAGGTTTAATTATGGGTATTAAAGCTGCTGCAGTGCTTTTATACACATCTTGGATTTGTACTATGGGTATGGCTACTCAAAGTCTACTGTACTGCACAGCCATTTTAATTATGTATGTATCCCATAGTGCATTGTGTTTCAAAAGCATTGGGGCAGAGTGCCCAAGATGAGTGAAGTTTTAACATTGTTTCTGTTAAGCTGCTATGTTGTGCAGAGTAAAAGTTACTTATGTGACTAAATTATGGTGTACTTGATGTTTCTGAAATTACCAACAAATATTATTGGGCAACCATTGGTGTGTTACATGACATTATCACAGAAGTGGGATCTTCGCAATGAGCATAAATCAAAAAACACCATCCCTGTTATAAAATTGCACCAAACCACCAAAAGCTAATCTGCCATGCTCAGTTAATTGTTTTACTAAGGAAAATGTTTTACCACACAGAGTCATCATGTTATTGAAAAATGAATTGTTCAGAACAGAAAAAAAATGAATCTTTGTGATAATGATGAAATGCCAACAATTAAATAAATTTTTAACACACCTGTGCCGTCTGACTCCTCAAAACCATTTCACTGGCCTGGAGGCAGATTTGATGGATTTATAGTGTTGGCCAAATTAGATAAACAAATTAAGTCCAGGTAAATACCTTCTGACATAATATGAATCAGGAGATAGTGGTCATATCCAGTTCCTTTTCATCACCATGGATGCCAGAGGTTACATATGTGAGTCAGTAAGTCAGTGTTTATTACACTCAATGAACACTTGTTGCCAGAGAGAAATATAATACATGAAAGGGGTTGCTATCTGACATGTACAAACTAAGGATGAATGTATGTAACTGGCTTTTGTAAAGTGACTGTATGAACTGGCTAAAAGCTATAGACTTAATAGCACTGAAAATGAAGAGTTTGGGGACAGAACTGCTGTCTGACTGGTGTAGACGTATCTCAAAAGTCACAGTCTGATTTTAGCAAAGGCAATACAAATTGTCAGAGTGGAAGAATTAGTAATAAAGCAAAATGCTAATTCAAATATGACATATAATGTATGTGAGGTAAAATACAAATTAATTGCAAATTTAAAATGAGGCATAATTCTGGTCAAACTAAGTGACAAGAAGCAAAGTGAATGTAAGCTTAACAGATGCACGATTTATAATTGTTATCATGCTGAGGTACTTACAAATGCTGCACGAGGCCAAAGGTGTAAGAGATGCATCAACCTAGCCATTGTGCTGCCATTTGTAAAACAAAAATTAAGTAAAGAGGTAACCACTGAAGATAAAGCTGAAAATAATGTTCAGAAAGTTATTTTCCTTGGGTTCAGTTAGTACTGTGCGTGAGGCAGAAGCAAACTGTCAGTCATGGAAGTGAAATGAGTTTTAGGACTGATGCAGGGGTTGATGTTACTCTGATACCACATGCTAGATGTGGACATTCTCAAAGTGTCTGCAGTTGCACAAGAAGCAAAGTCTGAAGTTCTTAGTCCTGCAATCAAATGCAAGTGCATTGGTACATTTCTAGCCTTGTCAGAGAGGAAGGGGCACACATTTGTGTTGTAGTTTTATTTGTTGGATTGTCTGCACACAAATAATCTGCTCAGCAACTCTGTGATACGCAAAATGGGCTTACTTGAGAAATAAATAAATGAAATCAGTGTAAATGTCTTTGGTGAAGCTGGTCTGATGAAGTGTTAACTAGTTAAAATTAAGCTAAAACTGAATGCCATTCCATATGCATTGACCACACCCAGATGAGTGCCATTTCAAAGCTGAGGTAGAACTTAAATGAATGCAAAATGAAGATATAAGTGAAAGTGTAACTGAAGCAACTGGGTGATATGCTTAAATGATGTCAGTAATAAAGTGAATGGTTATGTACGAATATGAATTGATCTCAAACAGCTCAGTGATGCAATTGTGCAGGAAAAGGTCATCCTACTTACACTAGAAGAGTGCAAAGCTTGTTAATGTGAGAGAATTTTCCATGCAAGCTTCTTCCCCTGGATCCCTAGATAAAGAAAGCCAAAAGTTAACCCTCATTACTGCAATGGGAATGCTTTGTTTCAAAAGGCTGCCATTTGTTATAATCTCAGCACATGAATCTTTCAGCATAAAATGACAGATTTATTCAATTCACTAGATGGCGATGTTGTTGCTGTTATAGATGACATCCAGGTATTTGTTCCGGATGAAGGAACACATGATTTGAAGTTAGAGACAGTGTTTCAGATTATTAAATAATTCTGGGTTATTAGTTAAAGGTTTGGGGTTTATACCCTCTACTGCTGCTAGTGTTGATAAAACATTGCTGGAAATTAGGCTTTGTGTAAGGAATGTGGCCTTACGTATGACATTTGGGTGACATGAATGTTGAACAACAGAATGTTTTTTCTAAACCTAGTACGTTTGTACCAGTTTTTTCGCCAGTATTAGACATTTTTGTCACAGCTTGTGAAAAAGATAGTTATCAGTATTTTAATAACCGTAAGGTCATTAAAGGTGGGAATTTAAACACTAGTGAACAACTAGCAATGAAAACACTACAGAACAATAAACATGTAATTATTGGACTTGCTGACAAAGGAGAACCGGTGGTGGCCCTGGACACTGAGTTTTACATCGAATAAATGTTATCTATGCTATTGGATAATTTGGTGTACAAAATAGTTGAGATGTCTAAGATTGAAAATATGCAACAACGTGTATTTATGGGTCTGTATGAATACTTATGTATGGGGCTGATGAAACATGAGTTATTTGATTATTTTAATGTTGAGTTTCCACTTATACCACAGTTATATGGCCTACCAAAGATGCATAAAAATCCTGACAGACCAACTTTTAGGCCTATTGTATCAGGCGCAAGATGGTTAACGGAGCAGTTATCCATCTATGTGGATAAGCAGTTGAGGATGATACTAGATAAATATCATTTGGTATTAAAAGATACAGAGAATTTTTTATGTGATCCGTATAAGGCCTTTGGAGTTTGGGTTCATTCACAAGTAGTACTGGTTACTTTAGATGTGGAATCCTTATTTACCTGCATCCCAAATGGGGAGGGGATCAATATGGTCAAGAACTATCTTCTTTGAGACGGTTCTTTTGGGAGTGCACATACTGATCTAGTATGTTATCTATTGGAAGTCATACTTGATAATAATGTATTTGTGTTTGAAGGCATGTACTAGTGGCAAACGGCTGGTGTTGCTATGGGCACCAGCTGTGCCAATAGTTATGTGAATTTAGTTATGGCTGAATGGGAGTACTCTAACATAGTTAATAGTAGCATATTTTATCAGAGTTTCGTAGATGACATCTTTTTTGTTTGGGACCATGGTATGGATGAACATTGCACCTTCATTTATGGGTTGAATCAGAATAGCAAGATTTTACACTTCAACCACAACCACTGCTTTGACTACTAGGTTATATCGTAAGGACTCTTACTGTCCATCATTTTTGTATAGAACAAGCATGCATCACCAGCATGTTTTTTCCAGTGTGGTAAGGGGACAAACATTACGTGTGGCCAGGTTAACCTGTGATGATGTAGATCTACAGACTAGCATGGACACATTGAGATCTGAGTTTATGAGGAGGTGTTATGGTGAAATGGAGGTGTCCAGGGCCATTCATCACACTGTGAGAGAAAGACAGTGGAGAGCTAGACCCTATTTTTCCAATATATTACATCCTAAGAGAGCAAGTACTAAGTGTCCTCAGGGTTTACCTGTTGTCTTGTCTTATAGTACTGATGCCAAATCCATTAGGGACATCTTAAGTAGGAATTGGCACATTTTGCACACAGAAGATAAGATAGGTGGGGTAGTGGGTCTTCGACCCAGGGTAGTGTATAAAAATAAGGACACACTTAAACAACTTTTATGTTATCCTAAAGTAGGAAACACTGGCCACCTAGACAGAACAGGAACTCTGAGATGTAAGAGCTGTAATTTTTGTCAGTTGGTGGATGACGCTGATCATTTTATACATCCTGATTCTAATCGAACTTTGTATCTGAGGGTACAGGCTGATTGCAACATGAAGAATTTGATCTATATAGCTCACTGCACTGTATGCTTCAAGTATTATGTAGGCAAGACCAAAAGGAGAGTTTGTGAATGCATTCGAGACCACATGTATTGCACCAGGAAAGGATTGGAATAGTGCATTAGCTAAGCACACCTTATCAGCAGGTGAAACACATACTTTTTTTGTTTCAGGTTTTACAAGTTATATATCCCAATGTTAGGTTGGGTGATATTTATACATACACGGATGCAGCTGAAATGAAATGGATCTTGAGATTGGCTGCACATATGGGCTCTAGTCTCAATGATATGGTCTCTATTAAACCAGCTTTGAAAACATGTAGATTAGTTAGGAAATGATTGTATGTATGTTTTATTTATTTGGATTTTATTTTATATTATTGTGTATTTTATACTTGATCCAATGAATGATGAAATGTTGTTTAAATGTGTTTTAGTGCTTTAAGACTGCTGTACTAATTTGATGGTGGGCCACCATTGGTTAGTTTGAAATTAATTGATGTATTTAATGAGTTTAACTGTTAGGGTTTGTTGTCTGATGAAGCACCTTAGAGTGTTGAAAGTGCTTACCAGTATTAAAACTTCCTTATTTTAACGAACTTTTGAAGTGTTGCCTGCTGTATCTGCACAGTTTTATCCATTGCTGTTTTGGTTTTTGCAATTCTGGGTTAAAGTTAAACCAAGGCAAATGCAGTTTTACTAAGACAGATTCAATACTTTGATCACACCATTAAGTGCTATTGGAAATCGGACCCGATGGAAGCAAATACAGCACAACAGCCAGGATCCAAGATCTGTCTTGTGTGTCTGAGTTAAGACCGTCATCTGTATGACCCTCTAACAGACTTGTTAAAGAAAGCTATACCCTGGCAATGGGGATATACTCAGTACCAGCGTTCAGCAGAGTAAAGGAAATGCTAATAACAGCTCCAGTGCTATCATACGATGATGTCACTAAATCAACAATAGTGCAGATGCTAATAGCTATGATGGGTGAAGCATTACTTCAAATGCATGAACAAGCTGCCTATTGCTCTAAAATGCTGATACTGGACAGAAATGTTTGTACATTGAAAAAGTGTCATGTGGGAAATTATCCAGGTACATATTAGGGCTCAAGAGTTCCAAACGCAAACTGTCCAGAAAACACTAGTTCTACTGGTCAATTTCTGTGACCTAGACAAACTGCCACTGAGATGTTAAAGATTGTTAATGAGACTGTGAAGGTGTCTAGAAAATAGTTAACTGTTGCAGACTTCCTCTGCAGAAATTCAGTACGTGACCCATCATTATCTGACACCAAAGAAGATGCCACTGCCTATGTGTAAAGCATAATAACAGCTACACTTGTGACTACTAAAAGCTAAACAGCCTTAAGCAAGCTACAAAATGGCTGAAAGCTACATCATTTATCAAACATGTGGGTGATGGATGGCCAAGTAAATGCGCACATACCAAACAGCTTATGCATAAATATTATAACCAGTATATAGTAAGAATGCAGACTGTTGTATCAAGACAGAATTTTAGTACCCTCATCTAAGTGAGCACAAGTAATGCACCAAAATACCTGAAAGTCATCAATATCTTGTCAAATGTCGACAGAGACAACACATCAGGGTGGTGGCCAAACACTAACCAAGACATTATCCAACAGTAAATTCTCAAGTCTGCATTGTGTATAAGCCATCACAGAAAATGAGGACCCTTAATGCCAGTACACTTAACACAAGGTCCTTGGCAAGAAATCGCTACTGACTTGTGTGAGTATGACAGCAGACACTACTGAATTGTTAAAGACTATTAGTCACATGGTATATAAATAATCCAAGTACCAACCATGATTATTCATCAAATCATAGCCAAGTTCAAGACAAAGTTTTCAAGGTATAGGACCACTACTGAACTGCTTACAGATAATGGACCACAGTTTTTGTCATGGGAGTTCAAACAGATTATTACTGACTATGACTTTACCCATATTACATTGTGTCCTCACTATCTTCAAGCAAATAGTAAAGCTCAGAGAGCAGAAAACCAGCTCCACACTGAACTCTCATTGTACATTCAGCTATTTCCAGTAGTGCTGCTGGAGTAACCCTTTACTTCCCCATAGTGCTGCTGGAGTACTTCCCGTAGTGCTGCTGGAGTAAGCTCTTTACTTCCCATAGCGCTGCTGGAGTAACCCTTTACTTCCCATAGTGCTGCTGGAGTACTTCTCATAGTGCTACTGAAGTAAGCCTTTACTTCCTATAGTGCTACAGGAGTAATTCCCATAGTTCTGCTGGAGTAATCCTTTTACTTCCCATAGTGCTGCTGGAGTAAGCACTTTACTTCCCATAGTGCTGCTGGAGTAAGCCCTTTACTTCCCATAGTGCTGCTGGAGTAACCCTTTACTTCCCACAGTGCTGCTGAAGTACTTCCCATAGTGCTGCTGGAATAATCCCTTTACAGCTAATGCTTGGAAGACAAATACAAACTGACATACCAGTGTTAGAGCCTAAAATTATTCTATACAATACAGACAAAAACTACCAAAGAGACGAAGCTTTGTATAAAATGTTTAATGGCCAACATGATTATACAGATATACTACCTATTTTTGAACTAGTTCAATCTGATTAGTTAAATTTAGAGGTAGAGAAAAAGTGGGACACAAGTGTTGCATTACATAAAACAACTGAAGCTCAAACCTACATTGTGCAAATAGACGATGGTTCTGTAGTCAGATGAAATAGAATACATATCCATTTGGTTCCTGATAAGTGTCACTCTGGATACAGTCTTCCTGAAAATCAGTTGAATAAGTCTGACCCCAGGATTCATGAAGCTCGGTGCAAGGACGGCGTTAGCCTTGCACCGACCGTGCGGCATAGAGATGGCGCAGCAGCACCATATGCATATTAATGAAGACGCGCTGCTGTAACATCCACGTGCATAGAAAACGTGCGCGAGTGCAGGGGCATGTCTAAGCACTGCACAGAAGCGTGAACATGTCGGCTGCAGATTCACAACCTAAAATGCTGACTAGTACAGCCTGCCTGTAATAGTAATCACTCCTGTCAGTGTCCATGGATACTGAAATGTATGCAAAGCATACAAGACAGTTTCGCGAACACCCAAAATAAAAAGCAAACACAAAGGCACGTAGCTGAATATTGAGCCCCCCGTCCCTCAAACAAATGATATTTAAAACCCCGTGCCCGTATTCCATTATAGTATTGATTGTTATACCAAGTGGAAGCGAAACGCAGTGTGTTTGCACGCCGCTGCCCTTTGCTAAGCCTAGCCCAATAGTTAGGGTTAGGTTTACCACTTGTCCCATTTTGTGAGGGACAGTCCCTCTCTGGGCAGTTGTGTCCTTACCAAAAATATTAAACATGTCAAATGTCCTGCGATTGCAGGACATAATTATGTCCCATATTTTATGTAATAGTTCCGTAAAATAGTTATTTCTGTATCTAAAATAACTAAATGTTACAAGAAAAAGAATAAGCAACTAAACTGCTACAAGAATAAGCTTTCACTTAGGCATAAAATTAAAGTACTATTTTTGTACTGACCGTGGGTTTGTGTCGGCCTGTAAAATCTGATGTGTGTCACAAAAATGTCCCACTTTGGCCATTTAAAAAGGTGGCAACCCTACCAATGGTCAGGGCATTCGCTCAATATCTGCCCATTTGCGGTCCAAGTCATCCCTGTCTGGACGGCCCAAAGATGAATGGGTATTACCCGGTTCTACCTACCATGTCATGAAAGATAAGTATTTGAGTGCACCTATGTGCGTGAAGTACAGTATGTGGAAGATCAGCTATGCCAGGGTTGTCCTCACAACCATATTGGTACCAGAGATATGTAGAGTACGCAATGTGTTCTGTTGTCTGTGCCATGGGCCATCAACCAGAGAAGGGATGGATGGTGTATGTGGAATATGGAGGGGTGATGGGTAATGTAATAATTCGCAAAACAACGTAGATAGCTGAAAAACTCCAAAAAGGCACAAAACACGTTGGATAAGAAACTTTATAAAACGCAAAGCTTTCGGGAAGAACCCTTTCTCAATACTGAATACAACCAGATAGAAAAGCAAATGCTTATATACAAGCCAAAAAACACATGACCGCAGCCAAGATCATGTGACAATACTTCACATTCATGGTAAACACAATACAACAATAAAATGCATACAATTATATATAGAATCTGAAAAACATATAAATTCTAAAAAATATAAATTCTTATATATATATATATATACACATTTTTATTTATTTTCTTATATATTTTTATTTATATTTTTACAAGATATGTCCAAATAGTTATTTCACATTACACTGTAATCTAGTAAGAATAGGCTTAATGCTAACAGTATTATTAATGCCTGGATCATGGTCAGCTCTCAATCGAACAATCCACTGATATTCCTTGGTTTCAAGGTAATTATTAATATCACCTCCTCGACTTAAAGGTGTCACTAAGTCTATAACTCTAAACTTAAAAACATGTAAATCTCCATGCAGTTGTATATGTTTAAATAAGGCATTATTGGCATACTGTCTTCTTATTTCCGACTTATGCTCAATAATCCTATCTTTGAGCCTACGTGTTGTTTTACCAACCACCATTTTTTGGCTTGTATATAAGCATTTGCTTTTCTATCTGGTTGTATTCAGTATTGAGAAAGGGTTCTTCCCGAAAGCTTTGCATTTTATAAAGTTTCTTATTCAACGTGTTTTGTGCCTTAATGTAATAATTCGCCAAGGGGAGACTGGGTCGGATGTACAATAGGTGAACTGGAGGTGTGCGACGGAGCAGTGGGTGAATCAGAAAGGAAACGAAAGAACATACATTCACATCCGCAATACACCCTTACAGGCCATACTGCAGAACACAATCCCACAAACATATGAACATTAAAATGTGCGATACACATGTACAGAAACGTTACCGGCTCACACCCACATAATGGTCTGGCCTGAACTGAGCCATCCAACCCCAACACACCTGGATATATAATTGAATACCCATCATCCACTCCACAGCACACCCCCCCCCCCCCGCTGAACGTCCACCAAAACTACCCATACTCGGGCTGCTAGCTTGGCGCAGCCATATCTGCACATAGTGTCCCCTACCGATATCTAGTAAGCAGTCTCAGGCTTGCAAAGTAGGTATCCCTTGCATGTATAACCCTCCCTCATTTTCGTAAAGCTAAAAGAACTGGAGTCATTGGTGTCCACAATTTTTGGCCATCCCTCATGGGATAAATGTCTGTCCTAAAGATTAGACTTGGTGGCACGACACTATGTCCAGCCCCGTAGACAACAGGACACAATTTGCATTAGCAGTAGTTGTCCACAACTCTGCTCACCCTCCAGCCGGTCCTGCAGAACCTACGAC